>NC_061117.1:227002884-227048711 GCF_002878395.1 Capsicum annuum | reverse complement strand
CAAATGACCATAAAAATTTTAACGGACCATACTGGGATGATCCCCATTCTCCCTGGCATGCCTTGGTCACTTTTTAGCACACAGCACGCCATTACCCCGAGCCCACCCTGAAACTATGGGCTATTGCACACCGATTTAGCTCGAAAATGCCCTATTTGAGCCATTTCGCCCATTCGTCCACCCAAATGGCTAAAAAAAGTTAAACAAACTACACTGGGATAATCCTCAACCTTCTTGGCATGCCGCAATCGATTTTGGTCCACAGTACACTCGGACCTGGCCCCACCCCCAAAATCGTGGGCTTTAGCACACTGATTTGACCCAAAAATGCCCCGTTCGCACCGTTCGCCCGTTTGTCCACCCAAATGGCCATGAAAATTCAAATGAACCACACTGGGATAATCCCTAACCTCTCTGGCATGCCTTAGTTGATTTACATCCCATAGCACGCTTGAACCCTGGGACCACCCTAGAAACCGTGGGCTATAACACATTGATTTAGCACGAAAATACCTCGTTTTGCCCGTTTGTCCACTTAAATAGCCACAAAAATTTAAACAGACCACTCTGGGGCCATCTCCAACCTCTCTGGTATGCCCCGATCGATTTTCAGCCCATAATATGCCTGGACCCTGGGCCCACCCCCAAAACCGTGGGCTATAGCACACCTATTTGGCCCAAAAATGCCCCATTCCCACCGTTTCTCCCATTTTCCACCCAAATGGCTACAAAAATTTAAACGGATCACACTGAGTTGATCCCCAACCTCCCTGGCATACCCCAGTCAATTTTCAGCACATAGTACACCCGAACCCTCGACCCACCTCCTAACGAGGGCTATAGCACACTGATTTTGCTTGAAAATGCCCCGTTTGTGCCGTTTTACCGGTTTTTCCACCCGTGGTCAAAAAATTTTAAATTGACCACACTGTGAAGATCCCTAACCTCCCCGGTATGGCCCGATCGATTTTCAGTCCACAGAACGCCCATACCTCAGGCCCACCCCCATGATTTATAGCATACTGATTTGGCCCGAAAATACCCCTTTCACGCCGTTTTGCTCATTTATCCACCCAAATGGCCACGAAAATTTAAACTAAATACACTGGGATGATCCCTGACCTCCCTGGCATGCCCCTGTCAATTTTTGGCCTACATCATGCCTGGACCCCATGCCCACCCCCAAAACCATGGGTTATGGCACACCGATTTGGCCCAAAAATGCCCCGTTCATGCATTTTTGCCCGTTTGTCTACCCAAATAGCCCCAAAAATATAAACGAACCATACCGGGACGACCCCCTCCCTCCATGGCACGCCCTGATTGATTTTTGACCCATATCACACCTAGACCCGGGAAAAACCCTGAAATTGTGGGCTATAGCACACCGATTTGGCTCGAAAACACCCTCATTTGCGTCGTTTTGCTCGTTTGTCCACCCAAATGGCCACAAAAATTTAAATGGACCATATTAGGATGATCCCCAACCTCACTGGTACACCTCATTTGATTTTTGGCCCATAGCACGCCCGGACCCCGAACCCACCCCCAAAACCGTGGACTATAGCACATTGATATGGCCTAAAAATGTCTCGTTCGCGTAGTTTTGCTCGTTTGTCCACCCAAATAGCCATAAAAATTTAAATGGAATACACTGTGATGATCCCCAACCTCCCTGGCAAGCTCTGATAAATTTTTGACCCATAGTATGCATGAAACTCGAGCCCACCCCCAAAACCATGGGCTATAGCACACCGATTTGGCTTGAAAATGCCCCATTCTAACTGTTTTGCCTATTTGTCCACCCAAATGGCTACAAAAATTTAAACGGAACACACTGAGATGATCCCCAATATCCATGGGATGCCCCGGTTGAATTTTGACCCACAGCACGCCCGGACCCCAGGTTTACCCCCAAAGTCATGGGCTATAGCATACTGATTTAGCCCATAAATGCTCTGTTCGCGCTGTTTCGCCTGTTTGTTCACCCAAATGGCCACAAAAATTTAAACGGACCATACTTGGAGGATCACGAACCTCCCTAGCATACCCTATTTGATTTTCAGCCCACAGCACGGCAGAACCATGGGTCCACCTCCAAACCGTGGGCTATAGCACACCAATTTCGCCCAAAAATACCCCAATCAATTTTTGGCCTACAAAACGCCTGGACCCCAGGCCCACCCCTAATATCGTGGGCTACAACACACCAATTTGTCCTGAAAATACCTCGTTTTCTCTGTTCCGCCTGTGTGTCCACCTAAATGGCCACAAAAATTTAAATGGACCATACTGGGACGATCCCCAATCTCCCTGGCATGCCCCAATCGATTTTCGGCCTATAGCATGCCCGATTTGGCCTAAAACATTATGTTCGGGCTGTTTCGGCCATTTTCCACCCAAATGGCAATAAAAATTTAAGTGGACGACAGCATTCCCGGACCCCCAGCCCACCCCCAAAACCGTGGGCTATAACACACCGATTTGGCTCAAAACTACGACGTTTGACTGCTTGTCCACCCAAATGACCATGAAAATTTAAATGGCCCACACTGGGACGATCCCAACTCCCTGGCATGCCCTAGTTGATTTTTAGCCCTCATCACACCTGAACCCCAGGCCCATACCCAAAACCGTGGGTTATAGCACACTGATTCAGCCTAAAAATACCTTGTTCACGCTGTTTCGCCATTTATCCACCCAAATGGGCACAAAAATTTAAACGGACAACACTGGGATGATCCCCAAAATCCTTCGGATGTCCCGGTCGATTTTTGACCCACAGCACTCCTGGAACCCAGGTCTACCCCTAAAGTCGTGGGCTATAGAATACAGATTTGGCCCAAAAATGCTTTGTTCTCGCTGTTTTGCCCATTTGTTAACCTAAATAGCTACAAAAATTTAAACTGACCATACTAGGATGATCATCTACCTCCCTAGCATGCCCCATTCAATTTTAATCCCACTACATGGCTGGACCATGGGCCCACCTCTAAACCGCGAGCTATAGCATACCAATTTTGCTCGTAAATGACCCATTCGCGTCATTTTGCCCGTTTGTCCACCCAAATGGCCATAAAAATTTAAACGGACCACACTGGGATAATCCCCAACCTCTCTAGCATGCCCTGGTAAATTTTTGTCCCAGAACACGCTTGGACCCGGGCCCAACCAGAAACCGTCGGCTATAGCACACCAATTTGGCCTGAAAATGCCCCGTTCGCACAGTTTGGCTTGGTTTTCTGCCTAAATAGCCACAAAAATTTAAAAGGAACAAACTGGGGCAATTCCCAACCTCCTTGGCATGCCCCGATCAATTTTTGGCCCACAGCACGTCCATACCCCAGGCCCATCTCCAAAACCGTGGGCTATAGCTCACCGATTTGGCCCAAAAATGCCCCGTTCGGCCATTTCTCCCATTTATCCACCCAAATAGCCATGAAAATTTAAATGAACAAAATTGGGATGATCCCCAATCTCCCTGGCATAACCCAATCGATTTTCGTCCCACAGCACACCCGGACTCAGGGCCCACCCCCAAAATCGTGGGCTTTAGCATACCGATTTATCCCAAAAACTCTTCGTTTGCACTGTGGACCACAGTGGCATGATCCTTACCACCATGGCATACCTCAGTTGATTTTTGGCCCACCCGAACCCTGGGCCCACCCCTAAAACCATGGACTATAGCACACCGATTTGGATAAAAAATGTACCATTTACACCATTTTGATCATTTGTCCACCCAAATAGCCATGAAAATTTATATGGACCATACTATAATGATCCCTAACCTCCTTGGAATGACTCAATCAATTTTTCGTCCACAGCAAGCCCAAACGCCGGGCCCACCCCCGAAACCATGGGCTATAGCAAACTGAATCAGCTCAAAAATCCCGGTTCGCGTCCTTTCGCCCGTTTGTTCACCCAAATTGCCACAAAATTTAAACGGATAACACTGGGATGATTCTCAACCTCCCTGTCTCACCTCGGTAGATTTTTGAACCACAGTACACCCGGAACCCAGGCCCACACCTAAAACTGGGGGATATAGTACATCGATTTGTCCCAAAAATGTCTCATTCGCGCTGATTCGACTGTTTGTCCACCCAAATGGCTAAAAAAATTTAAACGGACCACACTGGGATGAACCTCAACCTCTCTGGAATGCTCCGGTTAATTTTTGCATACAGCATGCCCAGACCCCCAGCCTACCACCGAAACCATAGGATATAGCATACTGATTTGGCCCAAAAATGCCTCGTTCGTGCTATTTTCCCGTTCATCCACACAAGTGGCCACAAAAATTTAAACGGACCATACTGGAATAATCCCCAACCTCCCTGGCATACCCCAGTTGATTTTTGTCCCAAATCACGCCCAAACACCGAGCCCACTCCCAAAACCGTGGGCTATAACACACGGATTTAGAGCGAAAATGCCTTATTTGCACCATTTTTTCCTTTTTCCACCAAAATGGCCACATAAATTTAAACGGACCAAACTGGGGCGATCCCACCTCCCTGGAATGCCTTGATCAATTTTCGAGCCATAATACACCGAGATCTCGGGCCCACCCCCAAAACCGTGGGCTATAGCACACCAATTTGGCTCAAAAATGCTGTGTTCATGTCGTTACAACCGTTTGTCCACCCAAATGGCCACGAAAATTTAAACGGACTACACTGGGATAATCCCCAACCTCCCTGATATACCCCAATTTATTTTTATCCCGCAGGATGCGCAAAACTTGGGCCCTCCCCTAAAATCGTGGGCTATAGCGCATCGATTTAGCCTAAAAATGCCTCGTTCGCGCTAGTTCACCCGTTTGTCCACCCAAATGACCACAAATACTAAACGAACGATACTGGGATGATCCCCAACCTCCCTAGCATGCCCCAGACAGTTTTCAGGCCACAGCACGCCCGGACCCTGGGCTCATCCCCAAAACTGTGGGCTATAGCACACCGATTTAGCTTGAAAATGACCTGTTTGCGCCTTTTCGCCCATTTGTCCACCCAAATGGCCATAATAATTTAAACGGACCATACTAGGATGATCCCCAACCCCCCAGGCATGCCTCAGTTGATTTTTAGCCCGCAGCACGCCCAAGCCCGAGGCCCATCCCAAAACCATTGGGCGATTGCAAACTGATTTAGCCCAAAAATTCCCCGTTTGTGCTGTTTCGCCCGATTGTTCACCCAAATTTCCATAAAAATTTAAATGGACCATACTGGGATGATCCCAAACCTTCCTGGCTCGCCTTGGTAGATTTTTGAACCATAGCACACCCGAACCCCAGGCCCACCCCTAAAACTGTCGGCTATAGCACATCGATTTAGCCTGAAAATGCCCCATTCGTGCTGTTTCGATTGTTTGTCCACCCAAATGGCCATAAAAATATAAACAAACCACACTGGGACTATCCCCAACAATGCTGGCATGCCTTGGATAATTTTCAGAACATAGCACGCCCGAAACTCGAGCCCACTCCTGAAACCGTTGTCTATTACAGACCGATTTAGCCTGAAAATGCCCTATTTGCGCCGTTTCGCCCGATTGTCCTCCCAAATGGCCACAAAAATTAAACAGACCATACTAGGATGATCCCCAACCCCCTTGGTACGTCCTGGTCTGATTTTGGCCCATAGCACGCCCGAAACTCAGGCCCACACCCGAAACCGCGGGCTATAGCGCATCGATTTGGCTCTAAAAAGCCCCGTTCGGATCGTTTCGCCCGTTCGTCCACCCAAATAGCAATGAAAATTTAAACGGACCTTATTGGGATGATCCTCAACCTTTCTAGCACACCTCCATCAATTTTGGGCCCACAACAATCCCAAACCTTGGGCCCGCCCCCAAAACCGTGGTCTATTGCACACCAATTTTACCTGAAAATGCCTTATTCATGCCGTTACACCCGTTTGTCCACTAAAATGGCCACAAAATTTTAAACGGACTACACTGGGATGATCCCCAACCTCCCTGGCATGCCCTAGTTGATTTTTATCCCACAGCATGCCCGGAACTCGAGCCCACCCCCGAATCCATGGGCTATAGCACATCGATTTAGCCCGAAATGCCCCGTTCATGCCATTTTGCCCATTTCTTCACCCAAATAGCCATGAAAATTTAAACGGACCACACTAGGACGATCCCCAACCTCCCTGGCATGCCTCAATCCATTTATGGCCCACAACACACTCGAACCCCAGGCCAACCCCCGAAACCATGGCCTATAGCAAACTGAATTAGCCCAAAAATGCCCCGTTTGTGCTCTTTTGCCCATTTGTACACAAAAATTACCATAAAAATATAAACGGACCACACTGGGATGATCATCAACCTCTCTGGCTTGCCCCAGTAGATTTTTGGACCACAGCACACCCGAGCCCCGGGTCCACCCCAGAAACTGGGGTAATATAACTCATCGATTTGGCCCAAAAATGCCCCGTTCACGCTATTTTGATTGTTTATCCACCCAAATGGCCACAAAAAAACAAACGGACCACACTAGGATAATCCCCAACATCCCTGGCACGCCCTGGTCAATTTTTGGCACACAGCATGCCTGGACCCCAGGCCCACCCCCGAAATCGTGGGATATAGCATACCGATTTGTCCACACAAATGACCACAAAAATTTAAATGGACTATACTGGGATGATTCATAACCTCCCTGGCATGCCCCAGCTGATTTTTGGCTCACATCACACCAGAATAACGAGCCCACCCCAAAACCGTGGGCTATAGCACACTGATGTTGCCTGAAAATGCCCCGTTCGCCGTTTCGCTCATTTGCCCTCCCAAATGGCCACAAAAATTTCAACGGACCACACTGGGATGATCCCCAACCTCCCTGATATGCCTCAATCGATTTTTGACCCACAATACACCTAGAGCTCGGGGCCACCCCCAAAACCGTGGGCTATAGCACACCAATTTGGCTCGAAATGCTCCATTCACGCTGTTTTCATTGTTTATCCACCCAAATGGCCACAAAAAATCAAACGAACCACACTGGGATAATCCCCAACATCCCTGTCATGCCCCGATCAATTTTTGGCACACAGCATGGCCGGACCCCAGGCCCAACCTTGAAATCGTGGGATATAGCATACCGATTTGTCCACATAAATAACCACAAAAATTTAAACGGACCACACTGGATGATCCATAACCTCCCTGGTATGCCCCAGTTGATTTTTTCCTCACATCATGCCCGAACAACGAGCCCACCCCAAAAACGTGGGCTATAGCACACTGATTTTGCCTAAAAATGCCCCGTTCGCCGTTTCGCCCGTTTGTCCACCCAAATGGCAACAAAAATTTCAACGGACCACACTGGGATGATCCCCAACCTTCCTAGCATACCTCGGTCAATTTTCATCCCACAGTTTGTCCAAACCCTGGGCCCACCCCAGAAATCGCGGGCTATAGCACACTAATTTGGCTCAAAAATGCCCCATTTTGCCCATTTGTCCACCCAAATAGCCACAAAAATTTAAACAGACCATACTGGGGCAATCCCCAACCTATCTGACATACCCCGATCGATTTTTAGTCCACAGCACACCTGAACCCTGGGTCTACCCCCAAAACCGTCGGCTATTAAACACCGATTTCACCCGAAAATGCCCCATTTTGCCCGTTTGTCTACCCAAATAGCCACAAAAATTTGAACAGACCATAATAGGGTGATCACCAACCTCCCTGGCATACCTCAATAGATTTTTGACCTACAGTACTCTCAGATCCTAGGTCGACCCCCAAAACCGTGGGCTATAGCACACCGATTTGGCCTAAAAATGCCCTGTTCGCGCCATTTTGCATGTCTGTCCACATAAATGGCCATGAAAATTTAAATGGACAGCAATGAGATGATCCCCAACCTCCCTGGCATGCCCCAGTCAATTTTTAGCCCACAGCACACCCGGAACCTCGACCCATCCCAGAAACCGTGGGCTATAGCACACCAATTTAGCCCAAAAATGCTCTGTTCATGCTGTTTCACCTGTTTGTCCACCCCAATGGAGACAAAAGCTTAAATGGATCACACTGGGATGATCCCCAACTCTCCTGGTATGCCTTAATCAATTTTCAGCGACAGCACACCCGAAAAATCCACGTTAGGGCCGTTTCGCCCGTTTGTCCACCCAAATAGCAATATAAATTTAAATAAACCACACTGGGACGATCCTCAACCTTCTTGGCACACCCCGATTGATTTTTCTCCAATACCATACTTGGACCCCGGGTCGATCCCCCAAATCATGGGCAATAGCACACCAATTAGGCCTAGAAATGCCCCGTTCATGCCGTTTTGTCCTATTCTCCACAAATGGCGACAAAAATTTAAACAGACCATATTGGGATGATCTCCAACCACCCTGGAAAGCCTCGTTATATTATTGGCTCATAGCACACCAAGACCGCAGGTCCACCCCCAAAACTGTGGGCTATTGCACACCGATTTGGCTTGAAAATGCCTTGTTTGCGCCGTTTTGCCAGTTTGTCCACTAAATGGACACAAAAATTTAAACAGACTACATTGGTATAATCCCCAACCTCCCTGGCATGCTCCAAATAATTTTTGGCCCACCGCACGCCCGAACCCAAGCCCATCCCCAAAACCGTGGGCTATAGCACACCGATTTGGCCCAAAAATGCCTCATTCGCAATGTTTGGCCCGTTTGTCCACCCAAATGGACACGAAAATTTAAACTGACCACACTAGGATGATAACTAACATCCCTGGCATACCCTAGTTGATTTTTAGCCTACAGCATGCCCAGACCCTAGGCCCACCCTCGAAACCCAGGGCTATAGCACAATGATTTGGCTCGAAAATACCCTATTTTGCCCATTTGTCCACCCAAACAGCTACAAAAATTTAAATAGACCATACTCGGGCGATCCCCAACCTCCCTGGTATGCCATATACTATTTTTATCCCACAATACGATCGAACCCAGGGCCCACCCCCAAAACCATAGGCTATAACACATCAATTTGGCTCAAAATGCCCCATGTTGCCCATTTGTCAACCCAAATAGCCACAAACATTTAAACAGACCATACTGGGGCAATCCCTAACTTCCCTAGCATGCCCCAAATAATTTTCAACCCATATCACATCCGGAACCCTGGCCCACCCCCAAAACCATGGGCTAAGCACACTGATTTGGCCCAAAAATGCCCGATTCACGCCGTTTCGCCAGTTTGTCCACTAAATGGACACAAAAATTTAAACAGACTACACTGGGATGATCCCCAACCTCCGTAGTATGCTCCAAATAATTTTTGGCCCACCGCACGCCCGAACCCAAGCCCATCCCCAAAACCGTGGGCTATAGCACACCGATTTGGCCCAAAAATGCCTCATTCGCAATGTTTGGCCCGTTTGTCCACCTAAATGGACACGAAAATTTAAAGTTACCACACTAGGATGATAACTAACATCCCTGGCATACCCTGGTTGATTTTTAGCCTACAGCATGCCCAGACCCTAGGCCCACCCTCGAAACCCAGGGCTATAGCACAATGATTTGGCTCGAAAATACCCTATTTTGCCCATTTGTCCACCCAAATAGCTACAAAAATTTAAATAGACCATACTCGGGCGATCCCTAACCTCCCTGGTATGCCATGTACTATTTTTATCCCACAACACGACCGGACCCAGGGCCCACCCCCAAAACCATAGGCTATAACACATCAATTTGGCTCAAAATGCCCCATGTTGCCCATTTGTCCACCCAAATAGCCACAAATATTTAAACAGACCATACTGGGGCAATCCCTAACTTTCCTAGCATGCCCTAAATAATTTTCAACCCATATCACATCCGGACCCCTGGCCCACCCCCAAAATCATGGGCTAAGCACACTGATTTGGCCCAAAAATGCCCGATTCACGCCGTTTCACCAGTTTGTCCACCAAAATAGCCATAAAAATTTAAAAGGATCACACTGGGATGATCCCCAACCTCCCTAGTATGCCCCGGTCTATTTTTTGATGACAACACACCCGGACCCTCGACTCATCCCCAAAACCGTAGACTATAGCACACCGATTTGGCTTGAAAATAACCCGTTCGCCCTGTTTCGCCACTTTGTCAACCCAAATGGCTACAAAAATTTAAATGGACCACACTGGGATGATATCAAACCTCCCTGGAATGTCTTGGTCAATTTTTGGCCCAAAACACGCCCGAACCTTGTGGCCACCCCCAAAATTATGGGCTATAGCACACCGATGTGTCCCGAAAATACCCCATTCACGCTGTTTCGCCCGTTTCTTTACCCAAATGGCCACGAAAATTTAAAAAAACAACACTGGGACAATCCCCAACCTCCTTGGCATGCCCTAGTCAATTTTTGGTCCACAGCATGCCCGGACCATGGGCCAACCCCATAACCGAGGGCTATAGCACATCGATTTGGCCCGACAATGCCCCGTTCATGCCATTTCGCCCGTTTGTCCACCCAAATGGCCACAAAAATTTAAATGAACCACACTGGGATGATCACCAAAATCCCGGGCATGCTCCGACTGATTTTCGGCCTACAGCTCCCCTAGACCCCTAGCCCACCCCTAAAACTGTGGGCTATAGCACATCGATTTGGCCCAAAAATGCCCCGTTCATGCTGTTTCACCTGTTTGTCCACCCAAATAGCCACAAAAATTTAAATGGACCACACTGGGATGATACCAACCTTCCTAGCATACCCCAATTGATTTTTGGCCAACAACAAGTCCAGACCCCAGGCCCACCCTCGAAACCGTGAGATATTGCACCCCAATTTGGTCTGAAAATACACCGTTTGCACCGTTTCACTCATTTGTCCACCTAAATAGCCACAAAAATTTAAACAGTTAACACTGGGATGATCCCTAACCTCCCTAGCATGCCTTGGTCAATTATCGGCCCATAGTACGCTCGGACCCTGGGTTCACCCTCGCAATCGTGGGCTATACTCACGTTGATTTGGCCCAAAAATGCCTCATTCATGCCATTTTTCCTGTTTGTCCACCCAAATGGCCATAAACATTTAAACAGACCACACTGGGATGATACCCAACCTTCCTGGCATGCCTCAAATGATTTTTAGCCCACAACAAACTCGGACCCCGAGCCCACTCCTAAAATTGAGGGCTATAACAAACCAATTTGGCCTAAAAAAGCCCCATTCGTGCCGTTTTACCCGTTTGTCCACCCAAATAGCAACGAAAATTTAAACGGACCATACTGGAACAATCACCAACCTCCTGACATACCCCAGATGATTTTTGGACCACAGCGCATCCGGACCCCAGGGCCACCCTCGAAATCATGGGATATTGCACACCGATTTGGCCTAAAAATGCCCCATTTGCACCGTTTCATTCGTTTATCCACCCAAATAGCCATGAAAATTTAAACAAACAATACTGGGATGATCTCTAACCTCCCTAACATGCCTCGATAGATTATTGGACCACAGTACGCTCAGACCCTGGGTCCACCCCCGCAATCGTGGGCTATAGCACGGCAATTTGGCTCGAAAATGCCCCGTTCATGCCATTTCTCCTGTTTGTCCACCCAAATGGCCACAAAAATTCAAAAGGACATCACTGGGATGATCCCCAACATCCCTGGCATGCCCCGATGGATTTTTGGCCTACATCACGCTCGAACCCTAGGCCCACACCTAAAACCGTGGGCTGTAGCACACCGATTTGGCCTGAAAAAGCCCCGTTCGTGCCGTTTCGCTCGTTTGTCCACCCAAATAGCAATGAAAATTTAAACGGACAATACTGGGAGGATTGCCAACCTCCCTGGCCAACCCCAATCAAATTTTTGACCCACAGCACTCCCGGACCCCAGGTCCACTCCCAAAACCGAGGTCTATAATACACTAATTTGGCTCGAAAATGCTCCGTTTGCGCCATTTCGCCTGTTTGTCTACCCAAATGGCCAAGAAAATTTAAACGGACCACACTGGGATGATCCCCAACCTCCCTAGCATCCCTCAATCATTTTTTAGGATACATCACACCCGGACCTCTTGCCCACCCTCGAAACCGTTGGCTATAGCACTCCAATTTAGCTCGATAATGCCCCATTTGCGCCATTTTGCCCGTTTGTCCCCCCAAATGGCCACAAAAATTAAAACAGACTACACTGGGATGATTCCCAACATCCCTAGTATGCCTCAATCAATTTTTGGCCCACAGCACGCTCGAATCCTGTCCCATCCCCAAAACCATAGGCTATAGCTCACCGATTTGGCTCGAAAATACCCTGTTTGCACTGTTTCGCTTATTTGTCGACCCAAATATCCATAAAAACTTAAACGGATCACACAGAGATGATCCCTAACGTACCTGGCATGCCCCGATCAATTTCACACTCGGAACCTTGACCCACCCCCAAAACCGTGGGCTATAGCATATTGATTTGGCCCAAAAATATCCTCTTCACACCATTTTGCCTATTTGTCAACCCAAATGGCCACAAAAATTTAAATGAAACATACTGGGATGATCCTCGACCTCCGTGGCATACCTCAGTTGATTTTTGGCCCCTATAATGCCCGAACTCTAGGCCCACCCCCAAAACCGTGGGATATGACACATCGATTTAGCTCGAAAATGCCCCATTCATGAACATTCGCCCGTTTGTCCACCCAAATGTCCATAAAAAAATAAATGAACCACGCTGGGATAATCCCCAACCTCCCTGGCATGCCCGAATCAATTTTTCACCCATAGCACGCCCGGACCCCAGGCCCACCCCAAAACTATGGGATATAGTGCACTAATTTTGCTCGAAAACACCCTCATTCACTCCGTTTTGCCAGTTTATCCACCCCAATGGGCATAAAAATTTAAATAGACCATACTAGGACAATCCTAAACCTCCCTGGCATGCCCCGGTCTATTTTCAGCATACAGCATGCCCAAAACTTGAGCCCACCCCTAAAATAGTAGGTTATAGCACATTGATGTAGCCCAAAAATACCCCGTTCGCGTTGTTTTACCCGTTTGGCCACCCAAATTGCCACAAAAATTTAAACAGACTACATTGGGATGATCCCCAACATCCCTGGCATGCTCTGGTTGATTTTTAACCCAAAGCACACCCGGACCCCGGGCTCACCCCAAAAACAATGGGCTATACCACACTGATTTGGCTCGACAATGCTTTGTTCACGCCGTTTTGCCCGTTTGTCCACCCACATGGCCATAAAAATTTTAACGAACCATACTGGGATGATCTTCAACTTCCTTGGCACACCCCGATCAATTTTCGTACCACATCACGCCCGAACAACGAGCCCACCCCAAAACTGTTGGCTATAGCACACCGATGTGGCCTGAAAATTCCCCGTTCACACTATTTTGCCTGTTTACCTACCCAAATGGCCATAAAAATTTAAACGGACCATACTGGATGATCCCCAACCTCCCTAGAATGGCCTGGTCAATTTTCGGCCAAAAGCATGCCCGGACCCAGGCTCACCCCCAAAACAATAGGCTATAGCATACTGATGTAGCCTGACAATGCCCTGTTCACGTTATTTCGCCGGTTTGTCAACCTAAATGGCTACAAAAATTTAAATAGACCACACTGGGATGATCCCAACTTCGCTGGCAAGCCTCGGATGATTTTCAGGCCACAGCACGCCCGAACCTCGAGCCCACTCCTGAAATCGAGGGCTATAGCTGATCGATTTGCCCCAAAAATGCCTTATTCGCACCATTTTCCTGTTTTTCCACCGAAATGGTCATGAAAATTTAAACGGACCACACTGGGATGATCCCAACCTCTATGGCATGCCCCAGTCAATTTTTGGCCCACAGCATGCCTGAACCCTAGGCCCACACCTGAAACTGTGGGCTATAGCACACCGATTTAGCCTAAAAAAGCCCCGTTCGTGTCGTTTCTCCCGTTTGTCCATGCAAGTAGCAACGAAAATTTAAACGGACCATATTGGGATGATCGCCAACCTCCCTAGCAAGCCCAGTCAATTTTTGACCCACAACACGCTCGAAACCCAAGTCTACCCCCAAAACCGAGGGCTATAATACACTGATTTAGCTCAAAAATGCTGCGTTCGTGCCATTTCGTTTGTTTGTCTGCCCAAATGGCCAAGAAAATTTAAACGAACCACCCTGGTACAATCCTCAGCCTCTATGGCATGCCCCGATTACTTTTTGGGCCACAACAAACCCAAAACTCTTGGCCACCCCTAAAACCGTTGGCTATAGCACACGGATTTAGCTCGATAATGCCCTGTTTGCGCTATTTTCCCCGTTTGTCCACCCAAATGGCCAAAAAATTTAAAACAGACTTCACTGGGATGATCCCCAACCTCGCTAGCATGCCCTAATTAATTTTCAGCCCACAGCACGCCTGGACCCGGGCCCACCCTCGAAACCGTGGGCTATAGCTCACTGATTTGTCTTGAAAGTGTCCTGTTCGCACTGTTTCACCGGTTTGTCGACCCAAATAGCCACAAAAATTTAAACGGATTACACAGAGATGATCCCGAACCTTTCTGGCATGCCTCGATCGATATTCAGGCCACAGCAAGCACGGGCCCTAGGCCCAACCCTAAAACCGTGGGTAATAGCACACCAATCTGGCAAGAAAATGCACCATTTTGTCTGTTTGTCCACACAAATAGCCATAAAAATTTAAACAGACCACACTGAGGTAATCCCCAACTTCCTTGGCATACCCTGATTGATTTTCAGCATACAGCATGCCTGGACCCTGGTCCCACCCTTAAAACCATGGGCTATAACTCATCGATTTGGCCCAAAAATGTCCTGGTTTGCCCGTTTGTCCAGCCAAATAGCCACAAAAATTTAAACAGACCATAGTGGGCCGATCCCTAATCTCCCTGGCATACCTCAATTGATTTTTGACCCATAACATGCCTGGACCCAGGGACCACCCCTAAAATCGTGGGCTATAGCACACCGATTTGGCCCAAAAATGCCCAGTTTGCACTATTTCGCCCGTTTGTCCACCCAAATGCCCACGAAAATTCAAACGAACCACACTGGGATGATCTCTAACCTCCCTGGCATTCCTCAATCAATTTTTAGCCCACAGCAAACTCAGAACCTTGACCCAGCCCCTAAAATCATGGGCTATAGCACACCGATTTAGCCCAAAAATGCCCCATTCATGCCGTTTCACCTATTTTTCCACCCAAATGGCCACAAAAATTTAAACGGACCATACTGGGAAAATTCCCGACCTCCATGGCATGCCCCAATCAATTTTCGGCCCATAAAATGCCCACACCCTGAGGCCACCCCCAAAACCGTAGGCTATGGCACATCGATTTGGCCCAAAAATACCCCATTCATGAAGTTTCACCCGTTTGTCCACCCAAATAGCCCCTAAAATATAAACCAACCAAACTAGGTTGATTCCCAACCTCCCTGGCATGCCCTGGCCAATTTTTGTCCCACAACACGCCCAGACCTCAGGCCCACCCCCAAAACTATGGGATGTAGCACACTGATTTGGCTTGAAAATACCCTTGTTCGTACCGTTTTGTTGGTTTATCCACCCAAATGACCACAAAAATTTAAACGGACTATATTGGGATGATCCCCAACCCCCCTGGCATACCCTGATCAATTTTTGCCCCACAGCACACCCGAACCTCAAGACCACCCCCAAAACAGTGGATTATAGCACACCGATGTGGCCTAAAAATACCCCGTTCGCACTGTTTCACTCATTTAGCCACCCAAATAGCAACAAAAATTTAAACGGACCACATTGGGATGATCCCCATCATCCCTGGCATGCCCTGGTCAATTTTTAACCCAAAGCACACCCGAACACCGGGCCCACCCCCAAAATGGTGGGCTATAACACACTGATTTAGCCTGACAATGCTCCGTTCACACTATTTTGTCCGTTTGTCTACCTAAATGGCCATAAAAATTTTAACGGACCATAATGGGATGATTCCCAACCTCCCTGGCTCACCCCGATCAATTTTTGGTCCATAGCATGACCAGAAGCTAAGCCCACCCTTGAAACTGTGGGCTATAGCACACTGATGTAGCTTGAAAATGCCCCGTTCGCTCTATTTTGCTAGTTTATCCACCCAAATAGCCATAAAAATTTAAACGAACCACACTGGGATGATCTTGAACATCCCTAGCATGTTTGGTCAATTTTCGGCCTAAAGCACGCTCAGACCTGGGTTCACCCCCAAAATTGTGGGCTATAGCATACCGATTTTACCCAACAATGCCCCGTTCATATCATTTTGCCCGTTTGTCCACCCAAATGGCCACAAAAATTTAAAAAGATCAGACTGGGATGATCCCCAACCTCCCTGGCATGCCTCGGTCAATTTTTGACCCACAGTACGCCTGGACCCCAGATCCACCCCCAAAACCGTAGGCTATGGCACACCGATTTAGCCACAAAATGCCCCGTTTGTGCTTTTTCACACGTTTGTCCACCCAAATAGCCATGAAAATTTAAACAGACCAAACTGGGATGATCCTAAACCTCCCTGCCATGCCTCGATCGATTTTTAACCTACAGCACGCCCGGATCCCAAGCCCAATCCTGAAACCATAGGATGATCCCCAAACTTTTGGCATGCCCCGATCGATTTTTGACCCACAGCACGCTTATCCTGAAATCATGGGCTATAGCACACCGATCTGGCCAGAAAATGCCTCATTCGCACCGTTTCAGCTTTTTGTACACACAAATGGCCATCAAATTTTAAACGAACCACACTGGGATGATCCCCAAAAAATATAAACAGACCATATTGGGACGATCTTCAACCTCCATGGCATGCCCCAGTCTATTTTGGGCCCCCGACACACCCATCCCAGGGACAACCCCCAAAATTGTAGGCTATAGCACACCGATTTGGCGCAAAACATCCTCATTTGCACCATTTTGATCATTTGTCCACACAAATGGCCAGAAAAATTTAAATGGACCTTACTAGGATGATCCCCAACCTCCCTGGCATGCCTTGGTTGGCCTACAACACACCCGAACCCAGAGCCCACCCCCAAAACCGTGGACTATATCACACCGATGTGGCCCAAAAATGCCCCGTTTGCGCTATTTGCCTTTTTGTCCACCCAAATAGCCATAAAAATTTAAACGCACCACACTATGATGATCTCCAGCCTCCCTGGCATGCCCTGGTCGATTTTCTGCCCAAAGAACGCCTGGACCCCGGGCACACCCCCAAAACCGTGGGCTATGGCACACCAGTTTGGCCCTACAATGACCCGTTCGAATCGTTTCGCCTGTTTATCCACCCAAATGGCCAAGAAAATTTAAACGGACTACACAAAGATGATCCCCGACCTCCCTGGCATGCCCCGATCAATTTTTGACTAATAGTACACACGGGCCCCAAGCCCAACCTCAAAATAGTAGGCTATAGCACAATGATTTGGCCCAAAAATGCCTGGTTCACGTTTCTCCAATTTGTCCACCCAAATAGCCACAAAAATTTAAATGGACTATGCTGGGTTGATCCTCAACCTCCTTGGCATGCCTCGATTGATTTTTAGCCCACAACATATTGGGACCCCGGGCCCACCCTCGAAACTGTGGGCTATAGCACACAGATTTGGCCTAACAATGCCCCATTCACACCGTTTTGCCTATTTGTCCACCCCAAATGGCCATGAAAATTTAAACCAGCCACACTGGGATGATCCCCAACCTCCCTGTCAAGCCTCGATCAATTTTTGACCCATAGTACACCTGGACCCCGAGCCCAGCCACGAAACCGTGGGCTATAGCACACTGATTTGGCTAAAAAATGCCCCGCTCTTGCATTTTTGCCCATTTGTCCACCCAAATGACCATAAAATTTTAAACAGACCACACTGGGATGATCCCCAATATCCCTAGGATGCCCCGATCAATTTTCAACCCACAGCACGCCCGGACCCCAGGTCTACCCCCAAAGTCATGGGCTATAGCATACTGATTTGGCCTAAAAATGCTTTGTTCATGCTGTTTCACCCGTTTGTTCACCCAAATGGTCAGAAAAATTTAAATGAACCACTCTGGACGATCACCAACCTCCCTGGCATACCCCATTCAATTTTTGGCCTACTGCACGGCCAGACCATGGCCCCACCTCCAAACCATGGGCTCTAGCATACCAATTTCGTTCAAAAATGCCCCAATCAATTTTTGTCCCACAGCACACCTGGACCCACTCCTAAACCGTGGGCTACAGCACACCAATTTGGCCTGAAAATGCCTCATTTGCTCTATTTCGCCCGTTTGTCCTCCCAAATGACCACGAAAATTTAAATGGACCACACTGGGATGATCCCCAACCTCCTTGGAATGCCTCAGTCGATTTTCAGCCGATAGCACACCCGGATCCTAGGCCTACATCCAAAATCGTGGGCAATAGAACACCGATTTGGCCTAAAAATGTCATGTTCGGGCTATTTCGCCCATTGTCCACCCAAATGGTAATGAAAATTTAAGCGGACCACAGTATTCTTGGACCCCCAGTCCACCCCCGAAATCGTGGGCTATAGCACACCGATTTGGTTCAAAACTGCCCCGTTTGACTGTTTGTCCACCGAAATGGCCATGAAAATTTAAACAACCCACACTGGGACGATCCTCAACCTCCATTGCATGCCCTGGTCAATTTTAGGCGCACATCACACCTGTACCCCAAGCCCAACCACAAAACCATGGGCTATATCACACTTATTTGGCCTGAAAATACCCCATTCACGCTGTTTCGCTCGTTTGTCCTCCCAAATTGCCATAAAAATTTCAACGGACCACATTGGGATGATCCCCAACCTCCCTGGCATACCTCGGTCAATTTTTATCCCATATCACACCTGAACCATGGGCTCACCCCCAAAACCATGGGCTATAGTACACCGATTCGGCCCAAAAAATACCCCATTCACTCCGTTTTGCCTATTTATCCACCAAAATAGCCACAAAAATTTAAACGGACCATAGTAGGATGATCCCCAACATCCCTGGGATGTCTCGGCAGATTTTTGACCCACATCACACCCGGAACCTAGGTATACCCTGAAATTCATGGCCTATAGCATACTGATTTGGCCCAAAGATGCTCTGTTCGCGCTGTTTCGCCCGTTTGATCACCCAAATGGCTACAAAAATTTAAACGGACCACACTGATACAATCACCAACCTCCCTGGCACACATCATTTGATTTTCGGCCCACTGTACGGCCGGACCATTGGCCCACCTCCAAACCGTGGACTATAGCACACCAATTTTGCTCGAAAATGCCCTATTCGCATTGTTTCGCCCATTTGTCCACCCAAATGTCCACGAAAATTTAAACGGACCATACTGGGATAATCTCCAACCTCTCTAGCATGCCCCGGTAAATTTTTAGCCCACAACATGCTCGGACCCTAGGCCGAGCCCAAAACCATTGGATATAACACACCAATTTGGCCTGAAAATTCCCCGTTTGCTCAATTTTGCCTGTTTTTCTACCTAAATGGCCACAAAAATTTAAACGGACCACACAGGGATAATCCCCAACCTCCTTGGCATGCCTCGGTAGATTTTTGTCCCACAGTACGCCCGGAACCCTGGCCTACCCCCAAAACCGTAGGCTATAGCCAAATGTCTCACCGATTTTGCCCAAAAATACCCGTTCGGCCGTTTCTCCCATTTATCCACTAAAATAGCCACAAAAATTTAAACGGACCATATTGGGACGATCTCCAATCTCCCTGGCATGCCCCAATTGATTCTCATCCCACAGCACACTCGAACTCAGGGCTCATCCCCAAAATCATGGGCTTTAGCATACCGATTTGTCCCGAAAACTCTCGGTACACACCGTTTCGCCTAGTTGTCCACCCAAATAGCCAAGAAAATTTAAATGGACCACAGTGCCACTATCCTAACCTCCCTAGCATGCCCCAGTAGATTTTTTCCCAACAACACGCCAGGACCCTGGGCCCACCACTGAAACCGTAGGCTATAGCACACCGATTTGGCTTGAAAATGTACCATTTGTGCCATTTTGCCCATTTTTCCACCCAAATAGCCACAAAAATTTAATTGGATCACACTATAATGATCCTCAACCTCCCTGTCATGCCTCGGTCAATTTTTGGCCCACAACACGCCCGAACCCTGGGCCCACCCCCAAAACCATAGGCTATAGCAAATTGAATTAGCCCGAAAATGCCCCGTTCGTGCCCTTTCGCCGGTTTGTTCACCTAAATTGCCAAAAATTTTAAACGGACAACACTGGGATGATCCACAACATCCCTGGCTCGCCCCGGTAGATCTTTGGACCATAGCACATCCGGACCCCAGGCCCACTCCTAAACCTGGGGGATATAGTACATCAATTTGGCCAGAACATGCCCCATTCACGCTAATTTGACTGTTTGTCCACCCAAATGGCCACAAAAATTTAAACGGACCACACTGGGACGATCCCTAACCTCCCTGGCATGCCCCAGTCAATTTTTGACACACAGTATGCCCAGAACCCGAGCCCACCCCCAAAACCGTGGGATATGGCATACTGATTTAGCCCAAAAATACCCCGTTCATGCCGTTTCACCCCTTTGTCCACACAAATGGCTACAAAAATTTAAATGGACCATACTACGATGATTCCCAACCTCCATGGCATGCCCCGATTGATTTTTGGCCTACATCACGCCCGAACACCGAGCCCACCCCCAAAACCGTGGGTTATAGCATACAGATTTGGAGCGAAAATGCCCCATTTGCATCGTTTCGCCCATTTGTCCACCCAAATGGCCACAAAAATTTAAATAGACCATACTGGAATGATCCCTAACCTCCTTGGCATGCCTCGTTCCATTTTTGGCCAACAGCACACTCAGAGCTTGGGCCTACCCCCAAAACCGTAGGCTATAACACACCGATATGGCCCAAAAATGCCCTGTTTATGCTGTTACGCCTGTTTGTCCATCCAAATAGCAACAAATATTTAAACGAACTACACTGGGATGATCCCAAACCTCTTTGGCATGCCCCAATTGATTTTTATCCCACAGCACGCCTGGAACTCCGGCCAACCCTTAAAACCGTGGGCTATAAGCACACCGATTTAGCCTAAAAATGCCCCGTTCGTGCCATTTCACCCGTTTGTCCATCTAAATGGCCACAAAATCTAAACAGACTACACTGGGATGATCCCCAACCTCCCTGGCATTCCCCAATCGGTTTTTGGCCCATAGCACGCCCGAACCCTGGGCCCATCCCCAAAACCGTGGGCTATAGCACTGATTTAGCTTAAAAGTGACCTGATCGCGTTATTTCGCCCATTTGTCTACCCAAATGGTCACAAAAATTTAAACGGACCACACTAGAATGATCCTCCACCCCCTGGTATACCTCAGTCAATTTTTGGCCAACAGCACGCCCGAGGCACGGGCCTACCCCAAAACCATGGGCTATTGCAAACTGATTTGGCCCAAAAATGCCTCGTTTGAACCGTTTTGCCTGTTTGTTCACCCAAATTACCACAAAAATTTAAACGGACCATACTGGGATGATCCCAAGCCTTCCTGGATCACCCCAGTAGATTTTCAAACCACAACACACCCGGACCGCAGGCCCACCCCTAAAATTCTGGGCTATAGCATATCGATTTGGCCCAAAAATGCCCAATTCGCGTTGTTTTGCCTGTTTGTCCACCCAAATGGCCATAAAAATATAAACTGACCACACTGGGACAATCCCCAACCTCCCTAGCATACCTCGGTTGATTATTGGCCTAGAGTACGCCCGGACCCCGGATCCACCCCCAAAACTGGGGTTATAGCACGCTGATTTGGCTCAAAAATGCCCCGTTCGTGCTGTTTCTCTTGTTTGTTCACCCAAATGACCACAAAATTTTAAACGGAACACACTGGGACTATCCCCAACCTTTATGGCATGCATCAAATAATTTTTAGCCCACAACACGCCCGAACCTCGAGCCCACTCCTGAAACTGTTTGCCCGTTTGTCCACTCAAATGTCTACAAAAATTTAAACGGACCATACTGGGATGATCCCCAACCTCTCTATCATGCCCTGGTCTATTTTAGACCCATAATATGCCCGGAACCTAGGGATATACCCAAAACCGCAGGCTATAGCTTACCGATTTACCCCAAAAAGCCCCGTTCAGGTCGTTTCACCCATTTGTCCACCCAAATAGCAACGAAAATTTAAACGGATGATACTACGATGATCTTCAACCTTCCTGACATGCCTCGATCGATGTTTGGCCCACAACACACCCAAACCTTAGACCCTCCCCTAAAACCGTGATCTATAGCACACCAATTTTGCCCGAAAATGCCTTATTCATATCGTTACGCCCGTTTATCAACTAAAATGGCCACAAAAATTTAAACAGACTACACCAAGATAATCCCCAACCTCCCTCACATGCCCCAGTTGATTTTTGTCCCACAGCATGCCCGAAACTTGGGCCCATCCCCAAAACCGTGGGCCATAGCACATCGATTTAGCTCGTTGGTCCACCCAAATAGCCATGAAAAATTAAACAGACCAAACTAGGATGATACCCAACCTCCCTGACATGCCCCAGTCAATTTTTGGCCAACAGTACGCTCGAATCCCGACCTATCCCCGAAATCATGCGCTATAGCACATTGATTTGGCTAGAAAATGACCTGTTCGTGCTGTTTTGCCCATATGTCCACCCAAATAGCCACAAAAATTTAAATAGACCATACTAAGATGATCCCCAACCTCCCTAGCACACCTCGATTGATTTTTTGCCCACAGCATGCTCGAACCCTGGGCCCACCCCCGAAACCATAGGCTATTGCAAATTGATTTAGCCCAAAAATACCCTGTTCGTACCGTTTTGCTCGTTTGTTAACCCAAATTGCCACAAATTAAAAAGGACCATATTGGGTTGATCCCCAACCTCCCTGGTATACGTCGATCAACTTTCAGCCCACAGCACACTCGGACCTCGGGCCGACCCCAAAATTGTGGGCTATAGCACACCGATTTGGTCTAAAAATACCCCGTTTGCCCTGTTTCCCCCATTTATCTACCCAAATGGCCACAAAAATTTAAACGGATAACACTAGGATGATACCGAATATCTCTGGGATACCCCGATCAATTTTTGACCAACAGTACGCCCGGACCCTGGGTCTACCCCTAAAATCGTGAGCTATAGCATACCAATTTCGCCCAAAAATTCTCTGTTTGCGCTGTTTCGCCCGTTTGTTCACCCAAATGGCGACAAAAATTTAAACAGACCACACTGGGATGATTTCCAACCTTCATGGCACACCCCAATTGATAGTCATCCCACTACACAGCCAGAACATGGTCCTACCTCTAAAAATATGGGGTATAGCACACCAATTTCGCTCGAAAATGCCCCATTCGTGCTGTTTCACCCGTCTGTCCACCCAAATGGCCAAAAACATTTAAACAAACCATACTGGGAGAATCCCCAAACTCCCTTGCACAACCCGGGCGATTTTTAGCCTACAACACGCTCGGACCCCGGGCCCACCCCGAAATCATGGGCTATAGCATACTAATTTGGCCCAAAAATGCCCGATTCGCATTGTTTTGCTTATTTGTCCACTCAAATGGTCACGAAAATTTAAATGGACCACATTGGGATAATCTCCAACCTCCTTGGCATACCCCAGTCGATTTTTGGCACACAACACACTCGGACCCTAGGCCCACCCCCGAAACAGTGGGCTATAGCTCACCGATTTGACCCAAAATTGCCCCATTCATGCCGTTTCTCCCATTTATCCACCCAAATGGCCACAAAAATTTAAACGAACCACATTGAGATGATCCCCAACCTCCCTTGCATTCCCTATCAATTTTCGTTCCACATCACACCCGAAATCAGTGACTACCCCTAAAATCGTGGGCTTTAGCATACCAATTTGTCCCAAAACTTCCCTATTCGCACCGTTTCTCCTGTTTGTCCACCCAAATGGCCATGAAAATTTAAATAGACCACAGTGGAAAGATCTTAACCTCCCTGGTATTCCCCGGTCGATTTTTGGCCCATAGCACACCCGAACCCTAGGCCCACCCCTGAAACCGTGGGCTATAGCACATCGATTTGGCTAAAAAATGCATCGTTCGCACTGGTTTTCCCATTTATCCATCCAAATAGCCATGAAAATTTAAACGGACCACACTAGGACGATCCCCAACCTCCCTGGCATGCCACGATCAATTTTTGGCCCACAGCACACTTGAACCCCGAGCCCACCCCTAAAACCATAGGTTATAGCAAACTAAATTAGCCCAAAAATGCCCCGTTTGTGCCCTTTCTTCCATTTGTTTACCCAAATTGCCACAAAAATTTAAATGGACCATACTGGGATGATCCACAACCTCCTTGGGTCAGCCCGGAAGATTTTTGAACCACAGCACACCCGGATCCCGGGTCCACCCCTAAAACTAGGGGATATAGCACATCGATTTGGCCCGAAAATGCCCCATTTGCGCTGTTTCCATTGTTTGTACACCCAAATGGCCACAAAAATTTAAATTGACCACACTGGGATGATCCCCAACATCCCTGGCACGCCCCGATTAATTTTTCGTACACAGCATACCCGAACCGTGGGCCCACCCTCAAAATCGTGGGATATAGCATACCAATTTGGCCTAAAAATGCCGCGTTCGTGTTGTTTTGCCTATTTGTCCACACAAATAGCCACAAAAATTTAAACGAACCACACAGCATGCCTCTGTTGATTTTTCGCCCACGTCACGCCCAAACAATGAGCCTACCCCTAAAGCCGTAGGCTATAGCACACTGATATTGCCCAAAAATGGCTCGTTCTCCGTTTCATCCTTTTGTCCACCCAAATGGCCATGAAAATTTAAATGGACCATACTGGGATGATCTCCTACCTTCCTGGCACACCTCGGTCTATTTTTGGCCCACAACACACCCGAACCTCGAGCCCACCCCTAAAACTGTGTGCTTTAGCACAGCGATTTGGCTCAAAAATGCCCTGTTCGTGCTGTTATGTCCGTTTGTCCACCCAAATGGACACGAAAATATAAACGGACTTTACTGGGATGATCTCCAACCTCCCTAGCATGCCTCAGTTGATTTTTGTGCCACAGCACATCCGAAACTCATGCCCACCCATAAAACCGTGGGCTATAGCACACCTATTTAGCCTAAAAATGCCCCGTTCGTACCGTTTTACCCGTTTGACCACCCAAATAGCCATAAAAATTTAAACGGACCACACTGGGATGATTTCCAACCTCCCTGGTATACCCCAGTTGGTTTTCGGCCCATAGCACACCCAGAACCCGAGCCTAACCCCAAAACCGTGGGCTATAGCACATCAATTTTGCTCGAAAATAACCCGTTTGCACCGTTTCAATCATTTGTCCACACAAATGGCCACGAAAATTTAAAGGACCATGCTAGGATGATCCCCAACCTCCTTGGAATGCCTCGGTCAATTTTTGGCCCATAGAACGCTCGAACCCCAGGCCCACCCCCGAAACCATGGGCTATTGTAAATTGATTTGGCCCAAAAATGCCCCGTTTATGCTGTTTCGCCTGTTTGTTTACCCAAATTGCCACAATAATTTAAACAGAACATACCGGGATAATCCCTAACCTTCTTGGATCACCCCGATAGATTTTTGGACCACAGGACACCCAAACCCTGGGCCCACCCCCGAAACTGTGGGCTATAGCGCATCGATTTAGCCCGAAAATGCCTTATTCGCACCATTTCGCCCGTTTGTCCACCCAAATAGCCACAAAAATATAAACACACCACACTGGGATAATCCCCAACCTTCTTAGAATGCCTCAGTTGATTATCCACCCACAGTACGCCCGTACCTCGGGTCCACCCCTAAAATCTTGGGCTATAGCACGCTGATTTTGCCCAAAAATGCCCCATTTGTGCCATTTCTATTGTTTGTCCTCCCAAATGGCCACAAAAATTTAAACAGACCACACTGGGACTATCCCCAATCTCTTTGACATACCTTAGATTATTTTCAGCCCACAGCACGCCCGAACCTCGAGCCCACTCCTGAAACCGTTGGCTATAGCAGACCGATTTAGCCCGAAAATTCCCTATTCGCGCCGTTTTGCCCGTTTGTTCACACAAATGGCCACAAAAATTTAAATGGACCACACTGAGATGATCCCCAACCTCCCTGGCATGCCCCAGTTGATTTTTGACCCACAGCATGCCCGGAACCTAGGCCCACACCCAAAACCGCTAGCTATAGCAAATCGATTTGGCCCAAAAAAGCCCCGTTCAGGCTGTTTCACCTGTTTGTCCACCCAAATAGCAATGAAAATTTAAACGGACCATACTATCAAGATACCCAACCTTCTTGTCATGCCTCGGTCAATTTTTAGCCCATAACACACCCAAACCTCGGGCCCACTCCTAAAACCGTGATCTATAGCACACCGATTTGGCTTGAAAATGTATTATTCGTGTTGGTATGCCCGTTTGTCCACTAAAATGGCCAAAAAAATTTAAACGGACTACATTGGGATGATGCCCAACCTCCCTGTGATAACTCACGGTATCCACAAGCACAAAATAGTCCACAAGTGACCCGCAAATACCCTAACAAGCAAGACACAAAATGACACAAGGAAGCAAACACAAACTTAATGATAAAGAAGATAGATAACTTGACACAAGGAAAACATGTAAAGTAGTAACTAGAGAGTTTATTAAACTCTAAAACCCCTACAAAACACGTTAACAATCACCTCCACCACTCAAACACTAATGTTTCTAACAAACAAGCAATCATAAGAGATTCCACCCTTGAATGTTATCCTAGTTACAAGTTTTCGTTTTGTACCTCAAGGAGAGAGGACTTGGTGTTTCAAAAGTTCAAGAATTACAATAATCATCAACTAAAGAACTAAAGACCTAAACTAGTCTATTTATAGACTTATTACAAAAGTAAGGTGAAATGGCCAAAAGGGCACTTTAATGAATAGCTTCAAGTAGGCGCCCTTAGAGTCCTATGTATGGACGGTTTTGGAGTCCATTTAGGTTCTTCTTTGCATTTCATTTGCATCCACCAAGTATCGGGTCTAACACACACTCTCTTAAGCTCATATCCATGATTATTCTTATATCACCCTGGCACTCCCCGTTTTATTTTCGTCCCACAGCATGCCAAAAACTCGGGCCAACCCCCAAAACCGTGGGATATAGCACATTTATTTAGCCTAAAAATGCCCCATTCTCACTGTTTTGCCCTTTTGTCCACCCAAATGGCCACGAAAATTTAAACGAACCACACTGGGATGGATCCCAACCTCCCTAGCATGCCTCAATCAATTTTTGGCCCACAGCACGCCTGGACCCTGGCCCATCCCCAAAACCGTGTGCTATAGCACACCAATTTGGCTTAAAAATGACCCATTCGTGCCATTTTGCCTATTTATCCACCCAAATGGCCACGAAAATTTAAACAGACCATACTAGGATGATCCCCAACCTCCCTGGCATTCCTCAGTGAATTTTTGGCCCACAGCATGCCTGAACCCCGAGCCCACCCCTTAACCATGGGCTATTGCAAACTGACTTGGCCCAAAAATACCCCATTCACACTATTTCGCCCGTTTGTCCACCCAAATAGCCATAAAAATTCAAATGGACCACACTGGGATGATCCCCAACCTTCCTAGCATGCCCCAGTTGGTTTTCAGCCCACAGTACGCCCAAACCCCGGGCCCACCCCCAAAACCGTAGGCTATTACACACCGATTTAGCCCAAAAATGCCCCATTAGCATTGTTTTCCCTATTTTTCCACCCAAATAGCCACGAAAATTTAAACAGACCACACTGGGATGATCTCCAACCTCCCTGGCATTTCTTGGTCGATTATCGACCATCAGTACGCTCGGACCCTAGGTCCACCCCCAAAACCATGGGCTATAGCTCTCCGATTTGGCCCAAAAATGTCCCGTTCGTGCCATTTCTCCTGTTTGTCCACCTAACTAGCCACAAAATTTTAAATGGACCATACTAGGATGATCCCCAACCTTGCTGTCAAGCCTCGAACGATTTTCAGCCCACAGCACGCTCAGACCTCGAGCCCACTCCTAAAATCGTTGGCTATAGCAGACCCATTTGGGACAAAAATGCCCCATTGGCATTGTTTCGCCCATTTGTCGACCCAAATGGCCACAAAAATTTAAACGAACAACACTGGGATGATCCCCAACCTCCCTTGCATGCCCCAATTGATTTTCAACCCACAGCAAGCCCAGAAACCAGGCCCACACTAAAAACCATGTTCTATAGCACACCGATTTGGCCCGAAAAAGCCCCATTTGGGTCGTTTCACCCGTTTGTCCACCCAAATAGCAATGAAAATTTAAAAAGACCATACTGAGATGATCCCCAAGATTCTTGGCATGACCTGGTAGATTTTTAGCCCACATCATACCCGGACCATGGGCCCACTCCCAAAACTGTGGGCAATAGCACACCGATTTAGCTTGAAATTGCCTCGTTCACGCTGTTTCTCCCTTTTGTCCTCAAATGGCCATAAAAATTTAAACAGACCATAATGGGATGATTGCCAACCTCCCTGGAAAGCCCCAAATGATTTTCAGCAAATAGCATGCCCAGAATA
Organism: Capsicum annuum; assembly: GCF_002878395.1. Taxonomy (NCBI): domain Eukaryota; kingdom Viridiplantae; phylum Streptophyta; class Magnoliopsida; order Solanales; family Solanaceae; genus Capsicum; species Capsicum annuum. Next base: position 227,020,010 of record NC_061117.1, on the reverse strand, counting down.
CGGGCCCACTCCTGAAACTGAGGGCTATAGTATACCGATTTGGCATGAAAATGCCCTATTTGCACTGTTTCGCCCGTTTGTCTACCCAAATGGCCACAAAAATTTAAAAGGACCAAACTGGGATGATCCCCAACCTCCCTGGTACACTCCATTCAATTTTAGGTCCACAAAACGCCCGGACCCTAGGTGCACCCTCAAAACCATTCACTATAGCACATCGATTTAGCTTGATAATGCCCCATTTGTGCTTTTTTGCCCGTTTGTCCGACCAAATGGCCACAAAAATTTAAACAGACTATACTTGGATGATCCCCAACCTCCCTACCAAGCCTCAATTGATTTTCGGCCTACAGCACACCCTGACCTGGGCCCACCCCCAAAACCTTGGGCTATAGCACACCGATTTGGCTTAAAAATGACATGTTCGCACTGTTTTGCTTGTTGGTCCACCCAAATGGCCACAAAAATTTAAACGGACCACACCGAGATGATCTCTAACCTCACTGTCATGCCCTAGTCGATTTTCAGCCCACAGCATGCCCGAACCCTGGGCCCACCCCTAAAACCATAGGCTATAACACACCAATTTGGCCCGAAAATGCCCTATTTTGCCCGTTTGTCCACCCAAATAGCCATAAAAATTTCAACAGACTACACTGGGGTGATCCCCAACCACCTTGGCATGCCCCGTTTGATTTTTAGCCCACAGTACGCCTAGAACCTGGGCCCAGCCCTAAAATCGTGGGCTATAACTCATTGATTTGACCCGAAAATGCCCTATTTTATTCGTTTGTCCACAGAAATAGCCACAAAAATTTAAATAGACCACGCTGAGGTAATTCTCAACCATCCTGGTATACCCTAATCGATTTTCAACCCATAGCACATTCGTACCCCGGGCCTAGCCTAGAAACCGTAGGCTATAGCACATCGATTTAGCCTAAAAATGCCCAGTTCGCGTCGTTTTACCCATTTGTCCCCCCAAATGGCCACAAAAATTTAAACGGACCATACTGGGATGATCCTCAACCTCCCTGAAATGCCCCAGTCGATTTTTGGCCTACAGCACACCCGAAACCTTGACCCACCCACAAAACCGTGGGCTATAGCACACTAATTTGGCCCAAAAATTCTCGTTCATGCCGTTTTGCCCATTTGTCCACCCAAATGGTCATAAAAATTTAAACGAACCACCCAGAGATGATCCCCAACCTCCCTAACATGCCCTGATCAATTTTTGGCCCTTAGCATACCTGCACCCCAGGCCCACCCCTAAAATCATGGTCTATGGCACACTGATTTGGCCCAAAACTGCCCCATTCACAACATTTCACCTGTTTGTTCACCCAAATAGCCACGAAAATATAAGCAAACCACACTGGGATGATACCCAACCACCATGGCATACCCCGATCAATTTTTGGCCCATAGTACGCCCGAAACTCGGGCCCACCCCCAAAACTATGGGCTATAGGACATCTATTTAGCTCGATAACACCCTCGTTCATGCCGTTTCACTCGTTTGTCTACCCAAATGGCAGCAAAAATTTAAACGGACTATACTGGGATGATCCCTAACCTCCCTGGAATGCCTCGGTTGATTTTCGATCCACATCACGCCCGGACCTCAAGCCCACCCCCAAACCGTAGGCCATAGCACACTGATTTGGACCAAAAATGCCCCGTTCAAACTGTTTTGCCTGTTTATCCACCATAATAGCCACAAAAATTTAAATGAACTATACTGGAATGATCCCTAACCTCCCTGGCATACCTTGATTAATTTTTGACCCACAACACACCCGTACCTCGGGTCCACCCCCAAAACCATAGGATATAACACACCAATTTAGCCCAAAAATTCCCCATTCGTACTGTTACGCCCGTTTGTCCACCTAAATGGCCACGAAAATTTAAACGAACTATACTGGGATAACCGCCAACGTCCCTGCCATGCCCTGGTTGATTTTCGACCAACATCGCACCGAGACCCCAAGCCCACCCCCAAAAGTGTGGGCTATAGCACGCTGATTCGGATCAAAAATGTCCCGTTTGCGTCGTTTCACCCATTTGTCCACCCAAATGACCACAAAAATTTAAAAGGAATGCACTGGGATGATCCACAACCTCCCTGGCATGCCTCGGTCATTTTTTTGCCCACAGCACACTCGAACCTCGGGCCCACCCCCAAAACCGTGGGCTATAGCACACTAATTTAGCCCAAAAATGCTCCGTTTATGCCGATACACCCATTTGTCCACCCAAATAGCCACAAAAATTTAAACGGACTACACTGGAATGATCCCCAACCTCCCTGACATTCCTCAATTGATTTTCAGCACACAGCACACCCGAAACTCGGACCTACCCCCAAAACTGTGGGCTATAGAACATCGATTTAGCCCAAAAATGCCCTGTTCGCGCCATTTTGCCCGTTTGTCCACCCAAATGGCCACAAAAATTTGAACGTACCATACTGGGATGATCCTAAACCTCCCTCGCATGCCCCAACCAATATTTGTCCTACAGCACGCCCAGACCCCAGATCCACCCCCAAAACCGTGGGCTAAAGCACATCGATTTGGCCCCAAAATGCCCCGTTCGTGTCGTTTTGCCCGTTTGTCCACCCAAATGGCCACAACAATTTAAACGGACCATAACAGGATGATCCCCAACCTCCATCGCATGCCTTAATTTATTTTTGACACAAAGCATGATCGAACCCCGAGCCCACCCCCAAAACTGTGGGCTATAGCACACCAATTTGGCTAAAAAATGCCCCATTTTCTCTGTTCCGCCTGTTTGTCCACTCAAATGGCAACAAAAATTTAAATAGACCACACCGGGATAATCCCCAACCTCCCTGGCATGTAGCAATCAATTTTTAGCCCATAGCACGCCCGGACCCTAGGCCCACATCGAAAATCGTGGGTAATAGCATACCGATTTAGCCTAAAAATACCTTGTTCCAGCCGTTTCACCCATTTGTCCACCCAAATGGAAATGAAAATTTAAGCGGACCACAGCACACCCGGACCCCCGGCCCACCCCCAAAACCGTGGGCTATATCACACTGATTTGGCCCAAAAATGCCCCATTTGCGTTGTTTTGATCGTTCGCCACCCAAATGACCATGAAAATTAAACGGACCACAATGGGATGATCCCCAACCTCCCTGGCATGGCCCGGTTGATTTTTGACCCACATCATACTGCACCCCTATCCCATCCTTGAAACCATGGGCTATAATACACTGATTTGCCTCGAAAATTCTCTGTTTGCACCGTTTCGATCATTTGTCCACCTAAATGGCCATGAAAATTTAAACGGACCACACTGGGACGATCCTCAACCTCACTAGAATGCCCCAGTTGATTTTTTACCCACATCACGCTCCGAACCCGAGCCCACCCCCAAAACCATTGGCTATAGCACACAAATTTAGCTTGAAAATACCCCGTTCGTGTCGTTTCGCCCGTTTGTCTACCCAAATGGTCACAAAATTTAAACAAACCAAAATGGGATGATCCCTAACCTCCCTGGCACACCTCGATTGATTTTGGCCCACAGTACACCAGGACCCTGGGCCCACCCCCAAAACCGTAGGCTACAGCACACCGATTCAGCAAGAAAATGCCCCGTTCTCGCCATTTCTACCATTTATCCTCACAAATGGCCACGAAAATTTAAACGGACCACACTTGGATTATCTCCAACATCCTGGGATGCCCCAGTCAATTTTTGACCCATAGCATGCCCAGACCCCGAGCCCACCCCCCATGCCGTGGGCTATTATAGCATACCAATTTGGCCCCAAAATGCCCTATTCACACAGTTTCGCCTATTTTCCACCCAAATGACTACAAAAATTTAAACGAACCACGCTGGGATGATCCCTAACCTCCTTGGCATGCCCCAGTCATTTTTAGCCGACTGCATGGCCAGACCGTAGGCCCACCTCTAAATCATGGGCAATGGCACACCGATTACGCCCGAAAATGTCCCGTTCATGCCGTTTTGCCTGTTTGTCCACCCAAATAGCCATAAAAATTTAAACAGACAACACAGGGATTATCCCCAACTTCCCTGGCATGCCCAAATTGATTTTCGTCTCACAGCTCGCCCGGACCTCGAGCCCACACCCAAAATCGTGGGCTTTAGCATACCGATTTGACCCAAAAAACTACTCGTTCGTGCCGTTTTGCCCATTTGTCCACCCAAATGGCCATAAAAATTTAAATGGACCACACTAAGATGATCCCTAACCTCCCTGGAATGCCTCGATTAATTTATGGCCCACAGCACACCCAGACCCCGGGCCCATCCCCGAAACCGTGGGCTATAGCACACCGATTTGGCTTTAAAATGATCCATTCGTGCCGTTTCGCTCATTTATCCACCCAAATTACCACAAAAATTTAAACGAACTACACTAGGATGATTCCCAACCTCCTTGGCATGCCTCGGATGTATTTTGTCCCATAGCATGCCTAAACCCCAAGCCCACCCCCAAAACCACGAGCTATCATAAACTGATTTCACCCAAAAATGCCCCATTCGTGCTGTTTCGCCCGTTTGTTCACCCAAATTGCCATAAAAATATAAATAAACCATAATGAGATGATCCCCAACCTTTCTATCTGTCCTTGGTTGATTTTTGAACCACAGAACACCCGAATACCAGGCCCACCCACAAAACCGTGGGCTATAGCACATCAATTTGGCCCAAAAATGTCCTCGTGCCGTTTTGCCCATTTGTTCACCCAAATGGCCACAAAAATATTTACAAACCATACTGGGGTGATCCCCAACCTCCCTAGCTTGCCCCGATCAATTTTTGGCAAACAACACGCCCATACCCCTAGCCCACCCCCAAAACTGTGGGTTGTAGCACATCAATTTGGCCCAAAAATACCCCATTCACACTGTTTCATCCATTTGTCCACACAAATGGCTACAAAAATTTAATCAAACCATACTGGGATGATCCCCAACCTCCCTGTCATGTCGCAGTTGATTTTCGGCCCACATTACTCCCGGACCCCGAGCCCAACCCCCAAAACCGTGGGCTATAGCACACTGATTCGGTCTGAAAATGCCCCATTTGCATCGTTTTGCCTGTTTGTCCACCTAAATAGCCATGAAAATTTAAGTGAACCATACTGGGATGATTCTCAACCTCCTTGGCATGCCTCAGTCGAATTTTGGCCCACAGTTTGCCCAGATCCTAGGCCCACCCCCGAAACCGTGGGATATAGCTCACTGATTTAGCTAGAAAATGCCCCATTCGCGGTGTTTTGCTCATTTGTCCACCCAAATAGCCATAAAAATTTAAACGTACTACACTGGGATGATCCCCAACCTCCCTGGCATGCCCCACTTAATGTTTGGCCCACAGCACGCCCAGACATTAGGCACACTCCCAAAATCATGGGATATAGCACATTGATTTGGACCGAAAATGACCCGTTCGCACCATTTCACTCATATTTCCACCCAAATGCCCACAAAAATTTAAATAGACCATACTGGGACAATCCCCAACATCCCTGCCATGCCACAGTGAACTTTTGGCCCACAGCACGCCCTGACTGTGGGCCCATCCTCGAAACCGTGGGCTCTAGCATACCAATTTGGCTCGAAAATGCCCTGTTCTTCTCGTTTCGCCCGCTTGTCCATCCAAATAGCCATAAAAATCTAAACAGACCACACTTGGACAATCCAACCTCCCTGTCATGTCCCGATCAATTTTTGGCCAACAACATGCCTTGACGCCAGGAACACCACCAAAACTGTGGGCTATAGCACATTAATTTAGCTCAAAAATGCCCCGTTCATTCCTGTTTCGCCCGTTTATCCACCCAAGTAGCCACAAAAATTTAAACGGACCACACTTGGAAGATCCCCAATCTTCCTGACATGTCCTAATTGATTTTTGTCCCACAACACGCCCGGACCCTGGGTCCACCCCCAAAATTGTGGGCTATAGCACACCTATTTGGCCCAAAAATGCCCCGTTCGTGTCTTTTTACCCGTTTATCCACCCAAATGACCACGAAAATTTAAACGGACCACATTGGGATGATCTCCAACCATCCTGGAATACCACGGTTGATCTTCGACACACAGTACACTCGGACCCCGGGCCCACCCCTAAAAATATGGGCTATAGAACATCGATCCAAAAATGCCTTGTTCGCAATGCTTCACCTGTTTATCCACCCAAATGGCTACAAAAATTTAAAAGAACCACACTGGGATAATCCCTAACCTCCCTGACATGCCTCGATCAATTTTTGGCCCATAGCACGCCCGAACCCTTGGTCCACATCAAAAATTGTAAGCTATAGCACACCAATTTGGCCCGCAAATGCCCCACTCTCTCTATTTTGCCCGTTTGTCCACCCAAATAGCCACGAAAATTTAAACGAACCACACTAAGATGATCCCAACATCACTGGCATGCCCTGGGCTATTTTTGGCCTACAGCACGCCCAGACCCTAGGCCGACCCCCAAAACCATAGGCTATAGTACACCATTTAACCCAAAAAAACCCAGTTCAGGCCGTTTCACCGTTTGTCCACCCAAAAGGAAATGAAAATTTAGACGAACGACACTAGGATGATCCCCAACCTTCTTGGCATGCCCCGGTCGATTTTCACTCCACAGCATACTAGGACCCTAGGCCCCACCCCAAAATCATGGGCAATAGCACACCGATTTGGCCTAAAAATGCTCCATTCGCTTCGTACCGCCCGTTTGTCCACCCAAATGGCCACAAATATTTAAACGGACCACACTGGGATGATCCCCTACCTCCTTAGCACGCCTTGATCAATTTTTGTCCTACAAAATTCCCGGACCCTAGGCCCACCCCTGAAACCGTGGGCTATAGCACACCAATTTGACCCGAAAATTCCCCATTCTAACCGTTTTGCATGTTTTTACACCCATATGGCAATAAAAATTTAAGCGGACCACTCTAGGATGATCCCAACCTCACTGGCACACCTTGGTCAATTTTTGGCCCACAACACACCCTCACCCCATGCCCACCCCAAAAACCATGGACTATAGCACATCGATTTATTCCAAAAATGCCCCGTTCACGCCGTTTTGCCAATTTATCCACAAATGGCCATGAAAATTTAAATGGACCATACTGGGATGATTGGTAACCTCCCTGGCATGCCCAGTCAATTTTTGTCCCACTGCACGCTCGGACCTCCGGCCCACCCCCAAAACCGTGGGCTATAGCACACTGATTTGGTCCGAAAATGCCCCATTCATGCCGTTTCGCCCGTTTATCCACCCAAATGGCCAAGAAAATTTAAATGGAACCACACTAAGATGATCCCCAACCTCCCTGGCATGCCCCATTTGATTTTTGTCCAACCGCACGTCCATAAACTGGACAACCCCTAAAATCGTGGTCTATTGTACACCGATTTATCACGAAAATGCCCCGTTCGCTTTGTTTAGACCGTTTATACACCCAAATGGCCACAAAAATTTAAACAGACCACACTGGGATAATCCCCAACCTCCTTTTCATGCCCTGATTGATTTTTGGCCTATAGCTCACCTGGACACCGGGCCTACCACTAAAACTGTGGGCTATAGCACACCGATTGTCCTAAAAATGCCCCATACATGCCGTTTCACCCATTTGTCCACCCAAATGGCCATGAAAATTTAAATGGACCATACTAGGACCATTTCCAACATCCCTGGCATGCCTTGGGCTATTTTTGGCACACAACACACCCGGACCCTAGGCCGACCCCCAAAACCATGGGCTATAGCACACCGATTTATCCCCAAAAAGCCCAGTTTGGGCTGTTTCACAGTTTGTCCACCCAAATGGCAATGAAAATTTAAACGGGTGATACTGGGATAATCCCCAACCTTTCTGGCATACCCCGGTCTATTTTAGCTCACAGCACACCAGGACCCCAGGCCCCACCCTAAAACCATGGGCAATAGCACACCGATTTGGCTCGAAAATGCCCCGTTCGTGACGTTTCTCCCGTTTGCCCAGTCAAATGGCCACAAAAATTCAAATCGACCATATTGGAATGATCCCAACCTTCTTGGAAAGCCCCGGTTGATTTTTTTCCCACAGTATGCCCAGACTCCGAGCCGACCCCCAAAACCATAGGCTATAGCACACCAATTTAGCCTAAAAATGCATTATTTGCGTTGGTTTGCCCGTTTGTCCACCCAAATATCCATAAAAATTTAAACAAACCATACTGGGATAATCCTCAACCTCCCCGGCATGCCTCAGTTGATTTTCAGCCTACAGCATGCCCGTACCCCAAGTCCACCCCCGAAACCATAGGCTATAGCACATTGATTTGGCCCGAAAATGCCCCGTTCGTGCAGTTTTGCCCATTTGTCCACCCAAATGCCTACGAATAATTAAACAGATCACACTGGGATGATCCCCAACATCCCTACCTCACCCTGGTCTAATTTTGGCCTACAACACGCCCGAACCTTGGGCCCACCCCCAAAACCGTGGGCTATAGCACACCGATTTAGCTCGAAAATGCCCTGTTCGGGTCGCTTTGCCCGTTTGTCCACCTAAATGGCCACAAAAATGTAAACGTACCATACTGGGATGATCCCCAACCTCCCTGGCACTCCCCGATCAATTTTCAGCCTACAGCACGCTCGGACCCCAGCCCCACCCCAAAAACCATGGGCTATAACACACCAATTTAGCCCAAAAATACCCCATTCACTCCATGTCGCCCGTTTGTCCAACCAAATGACCACAAAATTTTAAACGGACCATACTAGGATGATCCCCTACCACCCTGGCATGCCCCGATCAATTTTTATCCCACAGCATGCGCGGACCCTAGGCCCAACCCTAAAATCGTGGGCTATAGCACACCAATTTGGCCCAAAAATGTCCTATTCAAATTGTTTTGCATGTTTTTCTACCCATATGGTAATGAAAATTTAAGCGGACCACTCTGGGATGATCCCCAACCTCGCTGGCACACCCCAATCAATTTTTACCCAACACACCCTAACCACATGCTCACCCCAAGAACCGTGGACTATAGCACTCCGATTTGATTCGAAAATGCCCTGTTCGCGCCGTTTCGCCAGTTTGTCCACAAATGACCATGAAAATTTAAACGAACCATAATAAAATAATTGCCAACATCCCTGGCATGCCCTGGTCAGTTTTTGGCCCACTGGACAACCGGACCTCCGGCCCACCCCTAAAACCATGGGCTATAGCACACCGATTTGGCCTAAAAATGCCCCATTTGTGATGTTTTGCCCGTTTGTCCACCCAAATGGCCATAAAAATTTAAAGAAACCACACTGAGACGATACCCAACCTCCCTGGCATGCCCCATTTGATTTTCGACCAACCGCACGCCCATACACTGGGCCCAACCCTAAAATCGTGGTCTATTGCACACCGATTTAGTCTAAAAATGCCCCGTTCACTTTGTTTCGACCGTTTATCCACCCAAATGGCCACAAAAATTTAAACAAACTACATTGGGATAATCCCCAACCTCCCTGTCATGCCCTGGTCAAATTTTGACTACAGCTCACCCGGACACCGAGCCCACCACTGAAACTGTGGGCTATAGCACACCGATTTGGCCCGAAAATGCCCCATCCTTGTCATTTCACCCGTTTATCCACCCAAATGGCCATAAAAATTTAAATGGATGATACTGGGATGATCCCCAACCTCCCTGGCATGCCTCGATCAATTTGCATCCCACAGCACGCCCGGAACCCAGGCCCACCCCCAAAATCGTAGGCTATAGAACGCCGATTTGTGAACCCAAATGGCTACAAAAATTTAAACGTACCACAAGGGGATGATCCCCAACTTCCCTGGGATGCCTCGGTCGATTTTTGACCCACAGCACGCCCAGAACCCAGGCCAACCCCTAAATTCGTGGGCTATAGCATACCGATTTGGCTCAAAAATTCCCTATTCACATTGTTTCGCCCGTTTGTCCACCCAAATGGCCACGAAAATTTAAACGGACAACACTGGGAAGATCCCTAAATTCCTTGGTATACCTCAATCGATTTTCAGCCCACTGCATAGTCGGACCACAGGCCCACCTCCAAAACCATGGGATATAACACACTAATTTCGCTAAAAAATGCCCCGTTCGCACTGTTTCGCCCGTTTCTCCACCCAAATGGCCACAAAAATTTAAACGGACTACACTGGGATAATCCCCAACTTCCTGGCATGCCCTGGTCAATGTTTGGCCCATAACACACTCAGACCCCGAGCTTACCTTGAAACCGTGGGCTATAGCACACCGATTTGGTCCGAAAATGCCCCGTTCGTGCTGTTTCGCTTGTTTATCCATCCAAATGGCCACAAAAATTTAAACAGTCCATCCAAATTGCTACAAAAATTTAAACAGACCACACTGCGACAATCCCCAACCTCCCTGGGATGCCCAAATTGATTTTTAGCCCACAATAAACCCGGACCCGAGCCCACCACCAAAACCATGGGCTATAGCTCACCGATTTGGCCCAATAATGCCCCATTCGTGCTGTTTCACCCATTTATCCACCCAAATAGCCATAAAAATTTAAATGGACCACACAGAGTGATCTCCAACACCCCTGGCATACCCCGATCGATTATCATCCCACATAACACCTGAACCCCTGGCCCATCCCTAAAATCGTAGGCATTAGCAAACTGATTTGGCTCAAAAACTTCCCGTTCATGCCATTTTTCCCGTTTGTCCACCCAAATAGGCATGAAAATTTAAATGGACCACAGTGGGATAATCCTAACCTCCTTGGTACACCCTAGTCAATTTTTAGCCCACAGCACACTCGTACCCCAGGCCGATCTCCAAAACCGTGGGCTATAGCACACCTATTTAGCACGAAAATACTCCGTTCGCGCCGTTTCACCTATTTTTCCATCCAAATGGCCACAAAAATTTAAACGGACCACACTAGAATGATCCCCAACCTCCGTGGCATGCCTCGATCGATTTTTAGCCCACAACACGCCCGAACCTAGAGACCACTCCCCAAACCATGGGCTATAGAAAACTTATTTGGCCCAAAAATATCCCATTCGCTTCGTTTTGCCCGTTTATTCACCCAAATTGACATAAAAATTTAAACGCGCCCCACTGAGACATTTCCCAACCTTCTTGGCTCGCCCCCATAGATTTTCCGACAATAGCACATCCAGACCTCGGGCTCACCCTAAAAACTGTGGGCTATAGCACATCGATTTGACCCAAAACTGCCCCATTCACGCCGTTTTGCCCGTTTGTCCACCCAAATGGGTATAAAAATTTAAACGAACTATACTAAGATGATCCTCAACCTCCCTGGAATGACCCGGTCAATTTTTGGCACACAGCACGCCCAATCCCCAGGCCCTCCTAAAAATTATGGGCTATAGCACACCGATTTGGCCCAAAAATGCTTGGTTCAAGCCGTTTTACCCATTTGTCCACACAAATGGCCACAAAAATTTAAACGGACCACACTGGGGTAATCCCCAACCTCCTTGGCATGGCCCGATTGATTTTCAACCCACATCATGCCCGGACACCGAGCCAACCCCTAAATCGTGGGCTATAGCACACTTATTTGGCCCGAAAATGCCCCGTTTGCACCGTTTCGCCAGTTTGTCCACCTAAATAGTCACAAAAATTTAAACGGACTACACTGGGATGATCCCCAACTCCCTGGCATATCTTGGTTGATTTTTCACCCACAGCACTCTCGAAACTTAGGCTCAGCCCTAAAATCGTAGGCTCTAGCACACCGATTTGGCCCAAAAATACCCCATTCACGTTATTTTGCTCGTTTGTCCACCCAAATGGCTATAAAAATTTAAACGGACTACACTGGGATGATCCCCAACCTCCGTGCAATGCCCTAGTTAATTTTTGGCCCATTGTATGTCCAGACCTCAGGCTTACCCCTAAAACCATGGGCTATAGCACATGAATTTGGCCCAAAAATGCTCGATTCACGCCATTTCACCCGTTTGTCCACCCAAATAGCCACAAAAATTTAAACGGACCATACTGGGATGATCCCCAATCTCCCTAGCATGCCCCAGTTGATTTTTATCCCACAGCATGCCTGGACTGCAGGCCTACCCCCAAAACAGCGGGCTATAACACACTGATTTAGCCTAAAAATGCCCTGTTAGTGCTGTTTTGCCCGTTTGTCGACCCTAATGGGCACAAAAATTTAAACAAACCATACTGGGATGATCTCCAACCTCCCTGGCATGCTCCAAATAATTTTTCGCCTACAGCATACCCGAAACCTAAGCCTACCCTTACAACCATGGGCTCTAGCATACTGATTTGGCCTAAAAATGCCCCGTTCGTGCTATTTTGCCCGTTTTTCCATCGAAATTGCCACAAAAATTTAAACAGACCACACTGGGACAATCCCTACCTCCTTTTCTTGCGTCGATCAATTTTCAACCACAGCACACCCGAACCCTGAGCCTATCACCAAAATAGTAGGCTATAGCACACCGATATGGCTCAAAAATTCCCCGTTCATGCCATTTTGCCCGTTTATTCATCTAAATGGCCATAAAAATTTAAACGGAATATACTAGGAAGATCCCCAACCTCAGTAGCATGCCTCGATTGATTTTTATCCTATAGTATGCCCGGAGCCCAGGCCCACCCTAAAATCGTAGGCTATAGCGCACCGATTTAGCCCGAAAACTCCTCATTTGTACCATTTCCACCGTTTGTCCACCCAAATAGTCATGAAAATTTAAATAAACTACACTGGAATGATCCCTAACCTCCCTGGCATGCCCCAATTGATTTTTGGCCCACATCACACCCAGACGCCGGGCCCATCCTAATATGAGTCAAATGGTCACCTTAGCTTTCGATGACATCATTTGAAATCAGTACGTGGGGAATTAAGATTTATTCGCATTGATGAGACGGGATCCTGCATGGAGCGACCGATTTGAGTACACCAAAGTGCAATCCCACGTGTGGAAGATTGCTTGGAGCATTGAAAATTGAAGACTCATGGTTTTGGGCCTTCATTAAGGGCATTTTGATCACTTAGCCTTGTCCAAGTAACACTCCATGACCACCCCTTTTCATTAAGGGTATTATGGTTATTTTGTTATGTAATAAGTTAGACTATAAATAGGTTCTATTAGTTCATTTGCTAGTTAGTTTATGAAAGATGAAAGATTGAAACACTTGAAATCCTCTCTCTTGAGAGTATACCACCTTAGTATAGTCTTAGTTAGGACTTGGAAAAGTCATCCTTAGTATAGGGCTTGGAAAAGCCAATATTGTTCTTTGCTTGGAAATGGTGGATCTTAAGGTGAGTCGATTACCTTGGCGATCACCGTAAGAGTGTGATTTAATTATTACATTCTTTAGGGGTTAATGATGAAATATACTTGGTTCTTAATCTTATAATAATCTTGGTCTCACTATATATCCTTTCATTATTTTGCAAATCCGTGTGTTTTTGTGTTTGTCATCTTATATCCCTTTGTGTTGCTTGTTCTTCTCATGCTTTGTGAACTATTTTGGCATATTTGTGGAATGATTAGTATTATTTCGTATCAAATATAAGGTTGTTTTTGTTCCTACACTACCAATCTTGGTCTCTCTAAGTCGAAAAAAAATAGAGGTGTTGAAAAACTGAAAAACTCAAAAATTGTAATCTGTCCATATTTTTTTTTGTGTTTAGGCCAATTTGAAGCCTAGTTTTCTTGTATTTTTTGTTTGTTTTGTTGTTTCTAGTGTTAGTCTCTTCTTCACTAACACTTATAGAGTCTAGATCTAAATTTTGAGTCATTTCCAAGTTGTTTTTGAACTTTGAAGGTTGCTGTTTTTTGAGAATTGATGGCTTGAAAGAGTGTTGTTGAAGTTTGTTGTTGAGATTATGGATTAAAATTTTTTTGTTGATTTTGTTGTTGGGGGTTGGAGCTTGAAAAATTTGTTTTTGATATCTGGGATCCAACTTGAACCATAGAGCTCCAAGATTCAAAAGTTGTGTTCTTGGTGTTCTTCACCATCTTCATATTTTGTTGAAGAGAAAATGGTTGTTTAATCTTAGAAATTGAAGAAAGAGAGTGTGTCTTGTTGTTAGTATTGAAAGACACAACTCTAAGGCATCCAAAGGGGAAAGGGGACAATAGGGTTTCAAAAGTTGTCTTGCCAAAAGGGAGAAAGTCCACCTACCAAGACTTACAAAAAAGGAAAGAGCCAAAAGTCTTTCAAAAAGATGTTTAGCCAAAAAGGTGCAAAAAAAGTCAAACACTTTTTGAACTTGAAAAAAAGGCTCCAAAGTCTTGTTGTTACCCTCTCATAGCCGAAATTCCATCATTCCCCACTTGAAATTTGATCAATACAATTTGAAGACAAGAAAATTTCTCAAACTTTCAACAATTTTAACGTCCAATAGGAGGTTGCCACATCATCATCCTAAAAAATGACCCTTAGGCTCAAAATTTCAGATTTCTATGTTTCATTTCTTGTTTATTTAGTTTCAATTTTCTTGATCCTAGTACTAATAGACAAACTAGTAATCACCTACTAGGTTGTTAATTAGTTTTTGAATACATTTCTTTCGTGTCTTCATTATTTGTGTGCTTTTATCATTTGTAACTCGTAGTAACTTCTTGTTTCAAGTTCGTAAGTGAATTTTGTTTTGTGTCTTGAGTCAATAAAAACAAGAATCCATTCTAGCCACTAAGTAGAATTGACATCTTATTGACTACTAGAGTATAAGCAACTTTCAATATTCGCTGCTCCAATTGTGAGGATCACAAAGGTCTCAAACCATGGACAACAATGTCACCAACGTCATTTTGGCCTACCTTGACACTATTTCTCGAGACATAGATATGGTGAATGAAAGATTGGATCATATGGTAGGTCCAAGGGAGAAAGTGGACTTCCTAAATACACATCAAGATAAAGACTATAGCTCATGTGATTTAGAAAGTAAAATAGCTAACTCTTACACTTTTATGCGGGAAAATGAGAATTGTGTGGCTAGTAGCCCATTGAGTTTGAGTAGTAGCTTACTTGTGAGTCTAATTATTATTTTACTCTTTTTCATGATGTACATGTTGTGGGTGTGGATACACTAGTTGATCCTATTGATGACCAAATTGACTCTTCTTGTAAGATCAATTTATGTCCACCTAGTGTTGAAGCCAATATGTTAAATGAGAGTACATTATCTTGTGTAAATGGTGTTGATCAACTTATTTGTGAAACTTGCCCACCACTTGATGTTATGTGTGTTGTAATTAATGGAACTCAAGTGAGTGAAGTATTTGAGAATGTTGGTCAACAAACTAGGAGTGAACACGTGAGCTATCCTTGTGATATAGATTCCATGGTTTGCGTAGCTCATAGGGATAATCTTGTACTTGAAACCTCTTTGAAACTTGATAATAGTCTTTTAGAGAGTAAAGAACTTACTTGTTCTAAATATGCCCGTGAGATAGATCATGCTCTGTTTAGGTATAATGTCTTGTTTGAAGATGATTTGAACACTCCTAATGAACCTAGTGGTGAAAATGATGGTATAGCTTGCCTTGGAGGCTATAGCCTATATGTTAACCCACTATGGTGTGAAAACATTCCTCCTAATAATGTAAATCTCTTTTAGAAAGATGAGAGTACTCTTAAGGATAAGGAATATCTTGTCCTTCTTAAAAACCCAAGGGCAAAGGTGTCATTGACTCCTTGGGGTAATGTTTCTAAATTTGCATACCAACTTGAGAATGCCAAGTTGCCTATTTTCTTGAAGGAAAGAATGTGTATGTGCTTAAATGCTTTATCTTCACTCGTGTAACCTTTACACTTGGTTTTTTCCTATACTACCCTTTGCCTATGACGATATCCATGCAAGTTTTGGATTTGTATTACGTAGAGGTAGGAAACTTATTGGTTGGTCTACTTGTTCTAATGACTATGATATGTGTGTTTGGTAGGCTTTAATACCAATAGTGGCACCACGTTTGATGAGTTCACTTGAAGAGGTAATGAAATAATTATGCTTTGTTGTCCCTAAGTTACAGGTAGGCTTACCTTTAGGACTTCAGGATACCATTGAGTCCTTTGTAGTTTCTTTATCTCTTGATACTTTTCATAACCATGCCCTTTATGACATTTTTGCTAAGCTTTTCATGACTAACACAACGAATTCATGGTTATATTTCAAGTATGTTCCTCCTTGGCATGATGATGTTTATTATTGTGCTAACTCTAACCCTCATGCCATGAGAAAGTTGTGCTTATTTGTCCTTTCTCTTATTTTGCAAGGTCTGGATTGAGGTTGAATCCTTTTCAAGAATGGGAGAATGATACGAATAAAATGGCCAACTTAGATGTTGATGACATCATTCGAAGTCAGTACGTGGGGAATCAAGCTTTGGCCGCATTGAGGACATGGGATCCTACATGCAGCGGCCGATTTAAGTACACCAAAGAGCAATCCCACATGTGGAAGATTGCTTAGAGCATTGAAAATTGAGGACTCACAGTTTTGGGCCTTCATTAAGGGCATTTTGGTCACTTAGCCTTGTCCAAGTAACACTTCATGACCACCCCTTTTATTAAGGGTATTATGGTCATTTTGTTTTGTAATAAGTTAGACTATAAATAGGTTCTATTAGTTCATTTGCTAGTTAGTTTATGAAAGATGAAAGATTGAAACACTTGAAATCCTCTCTCTTGAGAGTAAACCACCTTAGTATAGTCTTAGTTAGGACTTGGAAAAGTCATCCTTAGTATAGGGCTTGGAAAAGCCAATATTGTTCTTTGCTTAGAAATAGTGGATATTAAGGTGAGTCGATTACCTAAGTGATCACCGTAAGAGTGTGATTTTGATTATTACATTCATTAGGGGTTAATGTTGAAATATACTTGGTTCTTAATCTTGTAATAATCTTGGTCTCACTATCTATCCTTTAATTATTTTGCAAATCCGTGTGTTTTTGTGTTGGTCATCTTGTATCCCTTTGTGTTGCTTGTTCTTCTCATGCTTTGTGAACTATTTTGGCATCTTGGTGGACTGATTTGTATCATTCTGAAACCGTGGGATAGAGCACACT
>NC_061117.1:226977327-226999884 GCF_002878395.1 Capsicum annuum | reverse complement strand
ATTTAAACGGACCACACTGGGATGATCATAACCTCCCTGGTATGCCCCAATCAATTTTTGATCCACAACACATCATACCCTAAGCCCACGTCAAAAACCGTGGGCTATAGCACACTGATTTTGCCCGAAAATTCCCCATTCTCGTCATTTTGCCCATTTGTCCACCTAAATGGCCATGAAAATTTAAACGGACCATACTACAATGATCCAAAACCTCTTTGTCTTGCCTCAATCGATTTTCAGCCTTCAGTATACCCGAAACCTGGGCCCACCCCCAAAACCTAAAGGCCACAAAAATTTAAACGGAATATAATGAAATGATCCCAAACCATCCTGGCATGCCTTGGTCGATTTTTGACCTACTGCACGCCCAGACCCCGGGACCACCCCCTAAACCGTGGGCTAAAACACATTAATTTGTCTCAGAAATGCCCTCTTTGCGCTGTTTTGCCCGTTTGTCCACCCAAATGGCCACAAAAATTTAAACGGACAACACTAGGACGATCCCCAACCTCTCTGGCAGGCCCAGTTGATTTTCGGCCCAAAGCACGCCCAGAACCCGGGACCACCCTCGAAACCGTGGGCTATAGCACAATGATTTGGCTCGAAAATGCCCTATTCATACTGTTTCGCCCGTTTGTCCACCCAAATTGCCATAAAAATTTAAACGGACCACACTGGGATGATCCTCAACCCCCCTGGCATGCCCCGATCAATTTTTGACCCACAGCTTGCCTGGACCCCTGGCCCACCCCAAAAACCGAGGGCTATAACACATCGATTTGGCCTAAAAATGCCCTATTCATGCCGTTTTTCCTGTTTGTCCACCCAAATTGCCACAAAAATTTAAACGGACCACAGTGGGATGATCCCCAACTTCCCTGGCATGCCCCGGTTAATTTTCAGCCCATAGCATACCCGAACCCCGGGTCCGCCCATAATCGTGGGCTATAACACACCAATTTGGCCTGAAAATGACTCGTTCGCGCCGTTTTGCTCGTTTGTCCACCCAAATTATCATAAAAATTTAAACGAACGACACTGGTATGATCTCCAACTTTCCTGGCTTACCCCAGTCAATTTTTAGCCCCCGACAAACCCGGATCCATGGCCCACCCCCAAAACTGTGGGCTATAGTACACTAATTTAGCCCAAAAATGCCCCATTAATGCCGTTTTGCCCATTTGTCTACCCAAATGGCCATAAAAATTTATACAGACCATACTGGGATAGTCCTCAATCTCCCTGGCATGCCCCGGTTAATTCTTGCCCCATTGCACGCCCGGGCCTCGGGTCCACCCATAAAACCGTGAGCAATAGCACACCGATTTGGCTCGAAAATGCCTCGTTCGTGCTGTTCTGATCGTTTGTCCACCTAAATGGCCACAAAAATTTAAATGTACTACAAAGAAATGATACCCAACCTACCTGGCTTGCCTCGGTTGATTTTTGGCCCACAACACACCTGGACCCTAGGCCCACCCCTGAAACTGTAGGCTATAGCACACCAATCTGGCCCAAAAATGCCTCGTTTGCGTCGTTCCCTTCGTTTCTCCACCCTAATGCCCACAAAAATTTAAACGGACAACACTGGAACGATCCCCAACCTCTCTAGCACACCCTGGTCAATTTTTGGCCCCCAGCACGCTCGAACCTCGGGACCACCCCCAAAACCGTGGCCTAAAGCACCCCCAAAATACCCCGTTCATGCCTTTTTGCCCGTTTGTCCACTAAAATAGCCACAAAAATTTAAAAGAACCATACTGGGATGATGCCCAACTTCCCTGGCATGCCCCAGTTGATTTTTAGACCACAACACGCATGGAACCCAGGCCCACCCTTAAAATCGTAAGCTGTAGCACAATGATTTGGCCCGTAAATGCCTCGTCTGTGCTGTTTCGCCCGTTTGTCCACCCAAATGACCACAAAAATTCAAATGGACCACACTAAGACGATCCCCAATCCCTTGGTATGCCCCGGTTGATTTTCAACACAAAGTACACTAGGACCCCAAGCCCACCTCAAAATCGTAGTCTATAGCACACCAGTTTGGTTCGAAAATGCCCGGTTCGTGTTGTTTTGCCCGTTTATCCACTCAAATGCCCACCAAAATTTAAACAGACCATACTGGGATAATCCCCAACCTTCTTGGCATGCCCCAATCAATTTTTAGCCTACTGCACACCCGAAACTTGGGCCCACCCAAGAAATCGTAGGCTATAGCACACTGATTTAGCCCTAAAATGCCCCGTTTTTGCCGTTTCACCCTTTTGTCCACCTAAATAGCCACGAAAATTTAAACAACCAAATTAGAACAATCCTCAACCTCCCTAGCATGCCCCAGTTTATTTTTGGACCACAGCGCGCCTGGACCCCGAGCCCACCCCTGAAACTGTGGGCTATAGCACACCGATTTGACCCAAAAATGGCTTGTTCGCACCGTTTCGCCTGTTAGTCCACCCGTATAGCCACAAAAATTTAAACGTACTATATTAGGATGATCCCTAACTCCCTGGCATGCCCCAGTCGATTTTCAGCCTACAGCACACCCGAAACTCGGGCCCATCCCTAAAACCGTGGGCTATAGTACACCGATTTTGCCCTAAAATGCCCCGTTCACGTCGTTTAGCCCGTTTGTCCACCTAAATGGCCACGAAAATTTAAACGGACCACACTGGGATGATCCCCAACCTCCCTGGCATGCCCCGATCGATTTTTGGCACACAAAACACTCGAACCCCAGGTCCACTAATTTATCTAAAAAATGCCCATTCACGTCATTTCACTCATTTGTCCATCCAAATGGCCATGAAAATTTGAACAGACCATACTGGGATGATCCCCAATCGCCCTATCCCACCCTAGCCTACCCCGAAAATCGTAGGCTATAGCACATCGATTTGGCCCGAAAACACCCCATTCGTGTTGTTTTACCCGTTTCTCCACCCAAATGGCCTTGAAAATTTAAATGGACCATACTAAGAAGATCCCCAATCTCTATGAGATGCCCCAGTCAATTTTTGGCCCAAAAAAACACCCGGACCCACCCCTAAAATCATGGGCTATAGCACACCGATTTGGCTCGAAAATACCCCGTTCATGCCGTTTCGCTTGTTTGTCTATCCAAATAGCCACAAAAATATAAACGGACCACACTTGGACAATGCCCAACCACCCTGGCATGCCTCGGTCAATTTTTGGCCCACAGAATGCTTGGACCCTTGGCGCACCCCGTTTTTCACCTCTAGCCTACCCCCAAAATAGTAGGCTATAGCACATCGATTTGGCCCGAAAACACCCCGTTCGTGTTGTTTTACCCGTTTGTCCACCCAAATGGCCTTGAAAATTTAAATGGACCATACTGAGAAGATCCCCAACCTCTATGAGATGCCCCAGTCAATTTTTGGCGCACAAAAAACCCTGAACCACCCCTAAAATCATGGGCTATAGCACACCAATTTGGTTCAAAAATACCCCGTTCATGCCGTTTCGCTTGTTTGTCCATCCAAATGGCCACGAAAATATAAACGGACCACACTTGGACAATGCCCAACCACCCTGTCATGCCCCAATCAATTTTTGGCCCACAGAATGCTTGGACCCTAGGCCCACCCCCAAAACCATGGGCTATAGCACATCCATTTGGCCTGAAAATGACCCGTTTGA
Organism: Capsicum annuum; assembly: GCF_002878395.1. Classification (NCBI taxonomy): domain Eukaryota; kingdom Viridiplantae; phylum Streptophyta; class Magnoliopsida; order Solanales; family Solanaceae; genus Capsicum; species Capsicum annuum. Next base: position 226,996,218 of record NC_061117.1, on the reverse strand, counting down.
GCCATTTCGCCCATTTGTCCACCCATATAGCCACAAAAATTTAAACAGACCACAATGGGATGATCCTCAACCTAATTGGCATGCCTCAATCAATTTTTGGCCTACAGTATGCCCGAACACTGGGCCTACCCTAAAATCATGGGCTATAGCACACCAATTTGGCCTGAAAATACCCCATTCATGCCGTTTCACCTATTTGTCCACAGAAATGGCCATAGAAATTTAAACGGACCATACTAGGATGATCCCTAACCTTCCTGGCATTCCCTGATCAATTTTTGACCCACAGTACACCTAGGCCCACCCCTGAAACCATGGGTAGTAGCACACTAATTTGGCCATAAAATGCCCTGTTCGCACCGTTTCGTACGTTTGTCCACCCAAATGGCCACAAAAATTAAAACGAACCATATTGGGATAATGTCCAACCTCCCTGGCATGCCCCAGTCAATTTTTAGTGCACAGTATACCTGGACCCGGGCCCACCCGAAATCATAGGTTATAGCACACCGATTTGGCTTGAAAATGCCCCGTTCGCTCTATTTCACCTGTTTGTCCACCTAAATGGCCATAAAAATTCAAATAGACCTTACTAGGAGGATCCTACACTTCCCAGGCATGCCTAGTTGATTATTACCCCACAGTACACCTGGACCCAAGGCCCACCCCTGAAACCGTGGGCTATAGCACACCGATTTAGCCAGAAAATACCCCATTCGCTTGGTTTTGCCTGTTTGTCTTCCCAAATGGCGATGAAAATTTAAACGGATCATATTAGGATGATCCTCAAACTCCCTAGCATTTCTCAGTCAATTTTCCGCCAACATCGCACTCAAACCTCGAGCCCACCCCCAAAATCATGGGCTATAGCACACTAATTTGGCACAAAAATGCCCCGTTCGCGATGTTTCGCCCATTTATCCAACCTAAAGGCGACAAAAATTTAAACGGACCATAATGGAATGATCCCCAACCGCTCTGGCATGCCCTGGTCAATTTTTGACCCACTGCAAGCCCAGAGCCCGGGACCACCCTCGAAACCGCGGGCTAAAACACATCAATTTATCTCAGAAATGCTCTCTTTGCGTCGTTTTGCCCGTTTGTCCACCCAAATGGCCACGAAAATTTAAACGGACAACACTAGGATGATCCCCAACCTCTCTGGCAGGCCCAGTTGACTTTCAGCCCAAAGCACGCCCGGAACTCGGGACCTCCCTCAAAACCGTGGGCTATAGCATATGGATTTGGCCCGAAAATGCCCCATTCACACTGTTTCGCCCGTTTGTCCACCCAAATTGCCATAAAAATTTAAAGGGACCACACTGGGATGATCCTCAACCCCCCTGGCATGCCCCGATCAATTTTTGACCCACAGCTTGCTTGGACCCCTGGCCCACCCCCGAAACCAAGGGCTATAACACATCGATTTGGCCTAAAATTTCCTTATTCATGCCGTTTTTCCTGTTTGTCCACCCAAATTGCCACAAAAATTTAAACGGACCATACTGGGATGATCCCCAACCTCCCTGACATGCCTCGATTAATTTTCAGGCCATAGCATACCCGGACCCTTGGTCCATCCCAAAATCGTGGGCTATAACACACCGATTTGGCCTGAAAATGACCCGTTCACGCCGTTTTGGTCCTTTGTCCACCCAAATTATCATAAAAATTTAAACGGAAGACACTGGTATAATCTCCAACTTTCCAAGCATACCCCGGTCAATTTTTAGCCCCCGACAAACCCGTATCCCTGGCCCAGCCCCAAAACTGTGGACTATATAGTACACCGATTTAGCCCAAAAATGCCCCGTTCATGCCGTTTTGCCTGTTTGTCAACCCAAATGGCCATAAAAATTTATACAGACCACACTGGGATGGTCCTCAATCTTCCTGACATACCCCAATTAATTTTTCCCCACAGCATGCCCGGACCTCGGGTCCACCCATAAAACCATGAGCAATAGCACACCGATTTGGCCCGAAAATGCCTCGTTCGCGTTGTTCTACCCGTTTGTCCACCCAAATGGCCACAAAAATTTAAACAAACTACATAGAAATGATACCCAACCTACCTGGCTAGCCCCGATAGATTTTTGGCCTGCAACACACCTGGACCCTAGGCCCACCCCTGAAACTGTAGGCTATAGCACACCAATCTGGCCCAAAAATGCCTTGTTTGCGCTGTTTCCTTCGTTTGTCCACCCTAATGGCCACAAAAACATAAACGAACAACACTGGAACAATACCCAACCTCTCTGGCATACCCTGGTCAATTTTCGGCCCCCTGCACGCTCGGACCTTGGGCCCACCCCCAAAACCATGGGATATAGCACACCAATTAGGCCCAAAAATACCCCGTTCATGCCTTTTCGCCCGTTTGTCCACTAAAATAGCCACAAAAATTTAAACGAACCATACTGGGATGATACCCAACATCCCTGACATGCCCCGGTCGATTTTTAGACCACAGCAAGCATGGACCCCAGGCCCACCCTTGAAATCGTAAGCTATAGCACAGCGATTTAGCCTGTAAATGCCCCGTCTGTGCTGTTTCGCCCATTTATCCACCCAAATGACCACAAAAATTTAAATGGACTACACTGGGACGATCCACAACCCCCCTGGCATGCCCCGGTTGATTTTCAGCACAAAGTACACTAGGACCCCACGCCCACCCCAAAACCGTAGTCTATAGCACACCGGTTTGGTTCGAAAATGCCCGGTTCGCACTATTTCGCCCGTTTATCCACTCAAATGCCCACCAAAATTTAACCAGACCATACTGGGATGATCCCCAACCTCCTTGGCATGCCCCAATCAATTTTTAGCCTACTGCACACCCGAAACTCGGGCCCACCCCAGAAATCGTAGGCTATAGCACACCGATTTGGCCCTAAAATGCCCCATTTTTGCCGTTTCACCCGTTTGTCCACCCAAATGGCCATGAAAATTTAAACGAACCAAATTAGAACAATTATCAACCTCCCTAGCATGCCCCAGTTTATTTTTGGCCCATAGCACGCCTGGACCCCGAGCCCACCCCTGAAACTGTGGGCTATAGCACACCGATTTGACCCAAAAATGCCCCGTTCGCACCATTTCGCCTGTTAGTCCACCCATATAGCCACAAAAATTTAAACGTACTATATTGGGACGATCCCAACTCCCTGGCATGCCCCAGTCGATTTCCATCCTACAGCACACCCGGAACTCGGGCCCATCCCTAAAATCGTGGGCTATAGTACACCGATTTAGCCCTAAAATGCACTGTTCACGCCGTTTAGCCCGTTTGTCCACCTAAATGGCCACAAAAATTTAAACGGACTACACAGGGATAATCCCAACCTCTCTGGCATGCCTCGATTTATTTTCAACCCACAGCACACCTGGACCCGGGCTCACCCCAATATTGTGGGCTATTACACATTGATTTGGCTCAAAAATGCCACGTTTGCCCTCTTTCGCATGTTTGCCCACCCAAATGGACACAAAACTTTAAAATGACCTTACTGGGATGACCCCCAACCTCCCTTGTATGCCCCAATTGATTTTTGGCACATAGCATGCCCGGACCCCGAGCCCACCCCCAAAACCGTAGGCTGTAGCACACTGATTGACATAAAAATGCCCCAATTGCACTGTCTTGCCTGTTTGTCCATCCAAATGGCCATAAAAATTTAAACGGACAACACTGGAACAATCCCCAACCTCATTGTCATGCCCTGGTCGATTTTTGGCCCACAACACGCCCGGAGCCCAATCCCATCCTCAAAACCATGGGCTATAGCAGATCCATTTAAACCAAAAATGCCCCATTCGTGCTGTTTTGCTCATTTATCTACACAAATTTAAAGGACCATTCTGGGATGATCCCCAACCTCCCTAGCATGCCCTGGTCGATTTTTAACCCACAGAATGCCCGAACCCAGGGTCCACCCCCAAAATTATGGGCTACAACACACCAATTTAGCCCAAAAATGCCCTATTCGTGTTGTTACACCTGTTTGTCTACCCAAATGGCCACAAAAATGTAAACGGACCACACAGGGATAATCCCCAACTTCTTTGGCAAGCCCAGGTCAATTTTTGGCCTACAGAATGCTCGGAACCCAGGCCCACCCCCAAAATTGTGTGCTATAGCACATCGATTTACCCAAAAAATGCCCCGTTAGCGCTGTTTCCCCTGTTTGTCCATCTAAATGTCCACGAAAATTCAAACAGACCATACTGGAATGATCCCCAATCTCCCTGGCAAGCACCGATCGATTTTTGGGCCACAGCACCCTCGGACCCTGAGCCCACCCCCTAAACTATGGATTATAGCATACCGATTTGGCCCCAAAATACCCCGTTCATGCTGTTTTTCGCCGTTTGTCCACCCAAATATGCAAAAAAATTTAAATAGGCCATATTGGGATGATCACCAACCTCCCTGGTATACCCCGATCAATTTTTGACCCACAGCTCGCTCGGACCCTAAGCCCACCCTCAAAACGAAGGTCTAGTAGACCGATTTTGCTCGAAAACTGCCCCGTTCAGGCCATTTTGCTCGTTTGTCCACTCAAATGGCCATGAAAATTTAAACAGACCATACTGAAATGATCCCCAACCTTTTTGGCATGCCACGAGCAATTTTTGGCCCACATAACTCCCGAACCCCAGGCCTACCCCTAAAATCGTAGGCTATAGCATATCCATTTAGTCCAAAAATGCCCCATTCGTACCGTTTCGCCTGTTTGTCTACCCAAATAGCCATAAAAATTTAAACGGACCACATTAGAATGTTCCCCAACCTCCCTGGCATACCCCAATTAATTTATGGCTCGCAGCACACCCGAACGTCGGGCCTACCCCGAAACCGTGGGCTATAGCACACCAATTTGTCCCAAAAATGCCCCGTTCGTACTGTTTCACCCGTTTATCCTCCTAAATACCCACAAAAATTTAAACAGACAACACTGGGATGATCCCCAACCTCCCTGGCATGCTCCATTCAATTTTTGACCCACAGCACGCCCGAACCCTGAGCCCACCCCCGAAACCATGGGCTATAGCACATCAATTTGGCCTGATAATACCCTATTCGTACCGTTTTGCCCGTTTGTCTACTCAAATGGCCAAGAAAATTTATACGAACTTCACTGGGATGATCCCCAACCTCCTTGGCATGCCTCGGTCTAGTTTTGATCCACAGCACACCCGAAAATTCCTCGTTCGAGTTGTTTCGCCCATTTGTCCACCAAAATGGCCATGAAAATTTAAATGGACCACACTAGGATGATGCCCAACCTCCCTGGCCCACCCCCAAAATTGTGGGCTATAGCACACCGATTTGACACGAAACCGCCTCGTTCGTGCCGTTTTGCCCGTTTATCCACCCAAATAGCCATGAAAATTTAAACGGACTACACTGGAATAATCCCCAACCACCATTGCATGCCTCAGTCAATTTTTGGCCTACACTATGCCAGACCCCAGGCCCACCCCCAAAACCGTAGGCTATAACACACCTATTTGGCCCAAAAATGCCTGATTCGAGCCGTTTCGGCCGTTAGACCACCGAATTAGCCAAGAAACTTTAAGCTAACCACTCTGGAATGATCCCTAACCTCCCTGGTATGTCTCGATCGATTTTTGGCCCACAGCACGCACGGACCTTGGGTCCAGCCCTAAAATCGTGGGCTATAGCACACTAATTTTGCTCGAAAATACCTTGTTCGCGCCGTTTTGCTCGTTTGTCCACCCAAATGACAACAATAATTTAAACGAACCATACTTAGATGATCCCCAACCTCCCTAGCATGCCCCCATCAATTTTTAGCCCACAGCACACCTGGATCCGAGGCCCACCCCTAAAATTGTTGGCTATTACACACCGATTTGGCTTGAAAATGCCTCGTTCATGCCGTTTCACACGTTTGTCTTCCCAAATATCCACAAAAAATTAAATGGACTACACTTGGACAATGCCCAACCACCCTGGCATGCCCCGGTCAATTTTACAAACAACACGCTCAGACCCCGAGCCCACCACCAAAACAATGGGCTATAGCACACCGATTTGGCCCAAAAATGTTCCGTTCTTACCGTTTTGCCCATTTGTCCACCCAAATGGCCACAAAAATTTGAACGAACCACACTAGGGCAATCCCAAACCTCCCTGGCATACCTCGGTCGATTTTTGGCACACAGAATGCCCGGACCCCAAGCCTACCCCCAAAATCATGGGCTATAACACACCGATTTGGCCCATAAATGCCCCGTTCACACTGTTTTGCCCGTTTGTCCACCTAAATGGCCATAAAAATTTAAACGGACCATAATGGGACGATCTCCAATCTCCCTGGCATACCTCGGTCGATTTTTCGCCTAGAGTACGCTCAGACCCCTAGTTCACCACCGAAATCATGGGCTATAGTAATTGATTTGGCCCGAAACAACCCCGTTCGCGCCATTTTTATTGTTTATCCTCTACAATAACCAAAAAAATTTAAACGGACGGCACTGGGATGATCCCTAACCTCCCTAGTATGCCCCAGTCGATTTTTGGCCGATAGCACCCCAGACGCTGCGCCCACCCCAAAACCGTTGGCTAGCACACCGATTTTGCTCAAAAACACCCCATTCTCATCATTTCTCCCATTTGGCCACCCAAATGGCCACAAAAATTTAAACGGACCATACTGGAATGATTCCCAACCTCCCTGGCATGCCCCAGTCCATTTTTGGCACACAAAACACCTGGACCCTAGGCCCACCCCCGAAACCATAGGCCATAGCACATCGAGTTTATTCAAAAATACCCCGTTCATGCTATTTCGCCCATATGTCCACCCAAATGGCCACAAAAATTTAAACGGAAGACACTGGGATGATCCCAACCTCCCTGGCATGCCCCATTCAGTTTTTGGCCCATACCACGCCTGGACCCCTGCCCACCCCCAAAACCATAGGCTATAGCACACCGATTTGGCTCGAAACTACCCCGTTCGAGCCGTTTTGCTATTTATCCACCGAAATAGCCAAAAATATTTAAATAGACCATACTGGGACTATCTCCAACCTCCCTGGTATGCCTTGATTAATTTTTGACCCACAGTACGTTGGACCTCGGGCCCACCACTAAAACCATGGGCTATAGCATATTGATTTAGCTCGAAAATACCCCGTTCGCGCCGCTTTACCAGTTTGTCCACCCAAATGGCCACAAAAATTTAAACAAACCATACTGGAATGATTCCTAACCTCCCTAGTATGCCCCGGTGGAATTTCTACCAACATCATGCCCGAACCCCATGCCTATCCCCAAAAGCGTGGGCTATAGCGCATCGATTTGTCTCAAAAATACTCCGTTCGTGCCGTTTCGCTCATTTGTCCACCCAATGGCCATAAAAATTTAAACGGACTACACTGGGATGATGCCCAACCTCCCTGGCATACCCCGGTCGATTTTTGCCTCACTAAATGCTTGGACCCTGAGCCCACCCCCCAAATTGTGGTCTATAGCAAACCAATTTGGCCAAAAAATGCCCCATTCATGCTGTTTTACCCGTTTGTCCACCCAAATAGCCACGAAAATTTAAATGGACCATACTGGAATGATCTGCAACCTCTTTGGCATGCCATTGTCAATTTTAGGCCCACAACATGCTCAAACCCTAGGCCCACCCTCAAAACCATGGGCTACTGCACACCAATTTGGCTCGAAAATGCCCCATTCATGCCGTTTTGCTCGTTTGTCCACCCAAATGGCCATGAAAATTTGAACGGACCACACTAAGGCGATCCTCAACCTCCCTGGCATGCCCCGATCAATTTTCGATACACAGAATGCCAGGACCCAAGGCCCACCCCCAAAATCGTGGGCTATAGCACATCGATTTGGCCCGTAAATGCCCCGTTCGCACTGTTTCGCCTGTTTGTCCACCTAAATGGCCACAAAAATTTAAACGGACCATACTGGGATGATCCCCAATCTCCCTGGCATACCCTAGTCAATTTTTAGCCTAGGGCACGCTCGGACCCCTGGATCACCGCCGAAATCATGGGCTATATAGCACAGCGATTTGGCCCAAAACCACCTCGTTCGCGCCGTTTTCCCCATTTATTCTAAAATAACCACAAAAATTTAAACGGACTGCATTGGGATGATCCCCAACCTCCCTGTTATGCCTCGGTTGATTTTTGGCCCATACCACGCCCAGACCCCTGCCCACCCCCAAAACCATGGGCTATAGCACACCGATTTGGCTTGAAACTACCCCGCTTGAGCCATTTTGCTATTTATCCACCGAAATAGCCACAAAAATTTAAACGGATCATACTGGGACTATCTCCAACCTCCCTGTTATGCCCTGGTTAATTTTTTACCCACAGCACATCGGACCTCGAGCCCACCACCAAAACCATGGGCTAAAGTACACTGATTTGGCCTGAAAATGCCCATTTCGCGCTGCTTTGTCTATTTTTCCACCCAAATGGCCATAAAAATTTAAACAAACCATACTGGAATGATCCCTAACCTCCCTGATATGAGCCGGTAGATTTTCTGCAAACATCACGCCCGAACCCCGAGCCTACCCCCAAAACCGTGGGCTATAGAACATCGATATATCTTGAAAATGCCCCATTCGTGTCGTTTCACTCGTTTCTCCACCCAATGGCCACAAAAATTTAAACGGACTACACTGGGATAAGGCCCAACCTCCCTGGCATGCCTCAGTCGATTTTTGCCCCACAACATGCCTGGACCCCGGGCCCACCCCCAAAACCGTGGTCTATAGCAAACCGATTTGACCAGAAAATGCTCTGTTCATGCTGTTTCACCCGTTTGTCCACTCAAATAGCAACAAAAATTTAAACGAACCATACTGGAATGATCCCCAACCTCTATTCCATGCCATAGTTGATTTTGGGCCCACAACACGCTCATACCCTGGGCCCACCCTCAAAACCATGGGCTACTACACACCAATTTGGGTTGAAAATGCCCCGTTCACGCAGTTTCGCTCGTTTATCCACCCAAATGGCCAAGAAAATTTGACCAAACCACACTGGGATGATCCATAACCTCCATGGTCCATCTCGGTCAACTTTTGGCCCACAGCACGCATGCACCCCTAGCCCATCATCAAAATTATGGGCTATAGCACAACGATTTGGCCAAAAAACACACCGTTCGCATCGTTTTGCCTGTTTGTCCACCCAAATGGCGATCGAAATTTAAACGAACCATACTAGGACGATACCCAGCCTCCTTGAGATGCCCCATTCGATTTTTGGCTCACAGCACACCCAGACCCCAGACCCACCCCCAAAACCATGGGCTATAGCACACCAATTTGGCCCAAAAATGTCCCGTTCACGTCGTTTTACCCATTTGTCCACCCAAATGGCCATAAAAATTTAAACGGACCACACTTGATAATCTTGAACCTCCCTGGCATGTCTCGGTCAATTTTTGGCCTATAGTACGCCCAAATCCCAGGCCCACCCCAAAATTGTGGGCTATAGCACACCAATTTTGCTTGAAAATTGCCCGTTCGTGCCATTTCACCCGTTTGTCCATACAAATGCCCACGTAAATTTAAACAGACCACACGAGGATGATCCTAACCTCCCTGGCATGCCCCAGTCAATTTTTGACCCACAGCATGCCCGTGCCCATCCCTAAAACCTTGGGTTACAACATACCAATTTGGCCCTAAAAGGCCCCGTTTGCGCCGTTTTGCCTGTTTGTCCACCCAAATGGCCACGAAAATATAAACGGACCACATTGGAATGATGCCCAACCTCCTTGTCATGCTCCGGTAAATTTTCGAACAATAACACGACTGGATCCTGAGCCCACCCTCAAAACCGTGGGCTATAGCATATCGATTTGGCCCAAAAATGCCCCGTTCGTGTTGTTTCGCCCGTTTATCCACCCAAATGGCCAGAAAATTTACACGGACTACACTGGGATGATCCCCAACCTCCCTGGCATGCCCCAGTCGATTTTTGCCCCACAACACACCCGGACCAGGCCCACCCCCGAAACCGTGTGCTATAGCAATCGATTTGGCCCAAAAATGCCCCGTTCGCATCGTTTCACCCATTTCTCCACCCAAATGGCCACAAAACTTTAAACGGACCTCACTAGAATGATCCCTAACCTCATTTGCATGCCCCAGTTGATTTTTGACCCACAGTAGGACCGTACCTCGAGCCCACCCACAAAACCGTGGGTTATAGTACACTGATTTGGCATGAAAATTCCCTGTTCCCTCAGTATCGCTCATTTGTCAATCCAAATGTCCACAAAAATTTAAACTAACCACACTTGGATGATCCCCAACCTCCCTGGCATGCCTCGATCGATTTTTGGCCCCCAGCACGCCTGGACCCCAGGCCCACGCTCGAAACCGTGGGCTATAGCACACTAATTTGGCTCGAAAATGTCCCGTTCTCTCCGTTTCTCCCGTTTGTCCTTGCAAATGGCCTTGAAAATTTAAAAAGAGCACTCTGGGATGATCCCCAACTTCCCTGGCATGCCCCGATCGATTTTCGGCCCACAGCACGCCCGTACCCTAGTCGTTTGTCCACCCAAATCCTCACAAAAATTGAAACAGACGACACTGGTATTATCCCAACCTCCCTGGCATACCCCAGTTGATATTTAGCCCCCGACACAATTGTATCCTGGGTCCACTCTCAAAACCATGGTCTATAGCACACCAATTTGGCTTGAAAATACCCCGTTCGCACTGTTTCGCTCGTTTGTCCACCCAAATGGCTATGAAAATTTGAACGGACCACACTGGGAGGATCCCCAACCTTCCTAGCCTGCCCCGGTCAATATTTCTCCCACAACATACCCGTACCCCTAGCCTTTCCCCAAAATCATAGGCTATAACACACCGATTTGGCCCAAAAATACCCCATTTGTGTCATTTTGCCCGTCTATCCACCCAAATAGCCATGAAAATTTACAAGGCCTATACTGGGATGATTCCAAACCTCCTTGAGATGCCCTGATCAATTTTTGACCCACAACACGCTCGGACCTTGGGCCCACCATCAAAACCGTGGGCTATAGCACACTGGTTTAGCCCGAAAATATGTCATTCACGTCGTTTCGACCATTTATCCACTCAAATGGCCACAAAAATTTAAACGGACCACACTTGGATAATGCCCAACATTCCTGGCATGCCTCGGTCAATTTTTGGGCTACAACATGCTTGGACCCCGGGCCCACTCCCAAAACCGTGGGCTATAGCACAGCCATTTAGCCGTTTCACTTATTTGCCACACAAATAGCCTTTAAAATTTAAATAGACCATAATGGGATGATACCCAACCTCCTTGGCACACGCCAGTCAATTTTTAACCCATAGTACGCCAGGACCACGGGCCCACCCCCAAAATCGTGGGCTATAGCACACTAATTTGGCCTTAAAATATCGCATTTGCGCTCTTTTGCCCGTTTGTTCACCCAAATGGCCATGAAAATTTAAGCAGACCACACTAGGACGCTCCCTAACCTCTCTGGCATGCCCAGTTGATTTTTGGCCCACAGCACGCTCGGAACCCGAAACCAGCCCCAAAATTGTGGGCTTTAGCAAACCGATTTGGTCCAAAAATACCTCGTTCATGCTGTTTCGCTCATTTGTCCACCCAAATGGACACGAAAATTTAAACAAACCACACTGAGATTATCCCCAACCTCCCTAGCATACCTTGATTGATTTTCGGCCCACAGCACGCCCGGACCCCTGGCCCACCCCTGAAACTTTGGGCTATAGCAAATTGATTTGGCCCAAAACCACCCCATTCGCGCCATTTTTCCTGTTATTCCACCCAAATATCCACGAAAATTAAAACAGACCACACTTGGATGATCCCCAATGTCCTTGCCATGCCCCGGTCAATTTTCGGCCAACAGCATGTCTGGACCCCTGGTCCACCCCCAAAACTATGGGCTATAGCACACCGATTTGGCACGAAAATGCTCCGTTCACGCCGTTTTGCTTGTTTGTCCACCCAAATGGATACAAAAATTTAAATGGACCATGCTGCTATGATCCCCCAACCTCCCTGGCACACCCCGATGGATTTTTAGCCGCTGGCACACCCGAATCCCGAGCCCACCCCTAAAATCGTGGGCTATAGCACACCGATTTGGCCCAAAAATGCCCTGTTCGCACTGTTTCGCCCGTTTGTCTAGTGAAATGGCCATAGAAATTTAAAAGGATCATACTGGAATGATCTCTAACCTCCTTGGCAAGCCCCGATTAATTTTTGCCCCATAGTACACCCGAACCCCTGGTCCATCCCTGAAACCATGGGCTATAGCACACTCATTTGGCCTAAAAATGCTCCATTTGAGCCGTTTCTGCCATTTGTCCACCCAAATAGCCACAAAAATTTAAACGGACCACACAGGGATGATCCCCAACCTACCTAGATCACCCCGATAGATATTTGGACCACAACATGCCTTGACCCTGGGCCCACCCCCAAAACCATGGGCTACACTCCAATTTGGCCTAAAAATGTCCCGTTCACACCGTTTACTCTGTTTGTCCACCCTAATAGCCATGAAAATTTAAACGGACCATACTGGAATGATCCCCAACCTCCCTTGCATGCCCCGATCGATTTTTGGCCCATAGCCCCTCCCCCAAAACCGTGGGGTATAGCATACTGATTTGGCTCAAAAATGCCCAGTTCGCACCGTTTTGCTAATTTGTCCACCTAAATGGACTTGAAAATTTAAACAGACCATACTGGGACGATCCCCAACCTTCTTGGCATACCCTAGTCAATATTCTCCCCATAGCACGCCCGAACACCAGGCCCACCCCTAAAACCGTCGGCAATAGCACATCGATTTTGCCAAAAAATACCCCGTTCATGCCTTTTTGCCCGTTTGTCCACCGAAATAGCCACAAAAATTTAAATAGAGGACACTAGGATGATGCCCAACCTCCTTGGCATGTCCCGATCAATTTTTGGCCTACAGTACACCTGGACCCTGGGCCCACTCCCAAAATCGTAGGCTGTAGCAAATCGATTTAGCCCGAAAATATCCCGTTCATGCTATTTCACCAGCTTGTCCACCCAAATAGCCACGAAAATTTAAACGAACCACACTGGAATGATCCCCAACCTCCCTGGCATGCCCTGATCAATTTTTGGCCCACAAAATGCTCGAACCCCAAACCCACCCTCAAAACCCTAGGCTATAGCACACCAATTTGGCTTGAAAATACCCCGTTCACATCATTTTGCTCGTTTGTCCACCCAAATGGCCATGAAATTTAAATGGACCTCACTAGGATGATCCCCAACCTCCCTGGCCCGCCCTGGTAGATTTTTGGACCACAACACGCCGGCACCCCTAGGCTACCCCTAAAATCGTAGGCTATAGCACACTGATTTAGCTCGAAAATACCCCGTTCACGTTATTTTGCCCGTTTGTCTACCCAAATTGCCTTGAAAATTTAAACTGACCATACTGGGATGATCCCCAACCTACCTGAGATACCCCTGTCGATTTTTGGCCTACAGCATGCCCGAATCCCGGACCCGCCCTCAAAATCATGGGCTATGGCACACCGATTTGGTCCAAAAATACCCCGTTCATGCCGTTTCGCCCATTTGTTCATCCAAATGGCCATAAAAATTTAAAAAGACCACACTTGGACAATGCCCAACCTCCCTGGCACACCCCGGTCAATTATTGGCCCACAGCACACTTGGACCCAAGGCCCACCCCAAAAATCGTGGGCTATAGCACATCCATTTAGCCTGAAAATGCCCCGTTCACGCTGTTTCGCTCGTAAATGCCCCGTTCATGCTGTTTTTCACTGTTTGTCCACCCAAAAAGCCATAAAAATTTAAATGAACCATACTAGGATGATTGAACCTCTCTGGCATGGCCTGTTTAAATTTTTGTGGCCATTTATGTGGATAAAAGGGTGAAACAGTGTCAATGGGGCATTTTGGGCCAAATCGATGTTCTATAGCCTACGGTATTGGGGATGGGTCGAGGGTTCGGGCGAGCTGTGGGCAAAAAATTGATTGAGGTATGCCGATGAGTTTGGGGATAGCCCTAGTGTGGTTCATTTAAATTTTTGTGGCCATTTGGGTGGACAAACGGGTGAAACGGCATGAACGGGGAATTTTCAAGAAAAATCGGTGTGCTATAGCCTACGATTTTGGGAGTGGGCCCGGGGTCCGAGCATGCTATAGGTCAAAAATTGATTGGGACATGCCAGGGAGGTTGAAGATCATCCCAGTGTAGTCCTTTTAAATTTTTGTGACCATTTGGGTGAACAAACGGGCAAAATGGTGCAAATGGGGCATTTTCGGGCCAAATCGGTGTGCTATAGCCCACAATTTTGCGGTGGGCCTAGGGTTCGCGAGTGCTGTAGGCAAAAAATCTATCAGGGCATGCCACGTAGGTTTGGGATCATCCTAGTGTGGCCCATTTAAATTTTCGTGGCTATTTGGGTGGACAAACGGGTGAAATAACATGAACGAGGCATTTTCGGGCCAGATCGGTGTCCTATAGCCCACGATTTTGGTGGTGGACTTGGGGTTCGGGTGTTCTGTAGGCCAAAAATTGATCAGGGCATGCTAGGGAGGTTGAAGATTTTCCTAGTATATTCCGTTTTAATTTTTGTGGACATTTGGGTGGACAAACAGGCAAACCGGCACAAAATGGGTATTTTCGAGCCAAATCGGTGTGCTATAGCCTACGATTTTGGCGGTGGGCCCAAGGTTCGAGAGTCCTGTAGGCTAAAAATCCACTAGGGCATGCCACGTAGGTTGGGGATCATCCTAGTATGGTCCGTTTAAATTTTTGTGGCCATTTGGATGGACAAACGGGTGAAATAGCGTGAACGAGGCATTTTTGGGCCAGATCGGTGTCCTATAGCCCACAATTTTGGTGGTGGGCTTGGGGTTCGGGTGTGCTATAGGCCAAAAATTGATCAGGGCATGCCAGAGAGGTTGAAGATCTTCCTAGTGTATTCCGTTTTAATTTTTGTGGACATTTGGGTGCACAAACAGGCAAAACGGCGCAAAATGGGTATTTTCCAACCAAATCGATGTGCTATAGCCCACGGCTTTTGGGGTGGACCCGGGGTTCGGGTGTTCTGTCGGCCAAAAATTGATTAAGGCGTGCCAGGGAGGTTGGGGATCATCCCAGTGTGGTCAGTTTAAATTGTTGTGGCCATTTGGGTGGACAAATGGGTGAAACGGCATGAATGGGGTATTTTCGATCCAAATCGATGTGTTATTTCCCATAGTTTAGGGGGTAAGCTCGGGTTTCGAGCGTGCTATGGGTTAAAAATTGATCGGGGCATGTCAAGGAGGTTGGGGATCACCCAGTGTGGTCCGTTTAAATTTTCGTGGCCATTTAGCTGGACAAACGGGTGAAATGGGGCGAATGGGTTTTTTTGGGACAAATCGATATGCTATATCCTATGGGTAAAATACTATAAATGGGGCATTATCGGGCCAAATCGATGTGCTATAGACCACGGTTTTGGGGGTGGGCTTGGGATCCGGGCATACTATGGGCCAAAAGGTTGGGGATTATCCTAGTGTGGTCCATTTAAATTTTTGTGGCCATTTGGGTGGACAAACAGGTAAAACGGTGCAAACGTGGCATTTTTTAGCCACATCGGTGTGCTATAGCCATAATTTTGGGGGTGGGCCCAGGGTCCGAGCGTACTGTGTACCAAAAATTAACTGAGGCATGCCAGGGAGGTTGCGGATCATCCCAGTATGGTCTGTTAAAATTTTTGTGGCCATTTGGTTGGACAACCGGGATAAACGGAGCAAACGAGGTATTTACAGGCCAAATTGGTGTGCTATAGCCCATCATTTCTGGGGTGGGCTCGGGGTTCGAGCATGGTGTAGGCCAAAAATTTATTGGGGCATGCCAGGGAAGTTGGGGATCATCCTAGTATGGTCTGTTTAAATTTTTGTGGCTATTTCGGTGGACAAACGGGCAAAACAGTATGAATAGGGCATTTTGGGGCTAAATCAATGTGCTATAGCCCACGATTTTAAGGGTCGGCTTGGGTTCAGGGTGTGCTGTGGGTCAAAAATCGATGGAGGTATGCCAGGGAGGTTAGGGATCATCCCAGTGTGGTCCATTTAAATATTCATGGCAATTTGGGTGGACAAATAGGTAAAACAGTACAAATGGGGCATTTTTGGGCTAAATCGGTGTGCTATATCCCACGGTTTTAAGGGTGGGCCTGGGGTTCGAGCGTGCTATGTACTAAAAATCGACCAAGGCATACCAAGGAGGTTGGTGATCATCCCAGTGTGTCCCGTTTAAGTTTTTGTTGCTATTTATATGGACAAATGGGCGAAACAATGCAAACTGACCAATTTTAGGCCAAATCGGTGTGCTACAGCCCACGGTTTTGGGGGTGGATTGGGGGTTCGGGTGAGCTGTGGGTCAAAAATCAATTGAGGCATGCCAGGGAGGTAAGGGATCATCCCAGTATGGTTCATTTAAATTTTTGTTACCATTTGGGTGGACGAATAGGCGAAACAATGCGATCGGGGCATTTTTAGGCTAAATCAGTGTGCTATAGCCTATGGTTTCAGGGGTGGGCTCGGGTTCCGAGCGTGATGTAGGATGAAAATTGATCGGATCATGCCAGGGAGGTTGGGGATCATCCCAATCTAGTCCATTTAAATTTTTGTAGCTATTTGGGTGGAAAAATAGGTGAAACGGCATAAACTGGGCATTTTTGGGCAAAATCGATGTGCTATAGTCCAAAATTTTGGGGGTGGGCCCAGGGTTAGAGAGTGCTATAGGCCAACAATCCAACATGGCATGCCAGGGAGGTTGCAAATCTTCCTAGTGTGGTCCGTCTATATTTTTTGTAGCCATTTGGGGGGCAAACGGGCAAAATAGCGTGAACGGGGCATTTTTGGGTTAGATTAGTGTGCTATAACCCACAATTTTGGAGGTGGGCCTGGGTTTCGGGTGTACTATAGGCTGAAAATTGGTTGTGGCCTACCAAGGAGGTTGAAGATCATCCCAGTGTAGTCCGTTTTAATTTTTATGACAATTTTGATGAACAAACAGGCAAAATGGCATAAATAGGTATTTTCGAGCCAAATCGGTGTGTTATAGCCCACGAATTTGGGGATGGACCCGATGTTTGAGCATACTATGGGCCAAAAATAGACCGAGGCATGTTAGGGAGGTTGGGGATCATCCTAGTATGGTCCGTTTAAATTGTCGTGGCCATTTGGGTGGACAGACGGGCGAAATAGCGTGAATGGGGCTATTTCGGGCCAAATTGGTGTGCTATGGCCCTTACTTTAGGGGGTAGGCTCGGGGTTCGAGCGTGCTATGGGTGAAAAATTGATCGAGGCATGCCAGGGAAGTTGGTGATATCCCAGTGTAGTTTGTTTAAATTTTCATTGCCATTTGCCCGGACAAAAGGGCGAAACGACGCGAATGGATCATTTTAAGCCTAGTCGATATGCTATAGCCTACGGTTTTGGGGGTGGTCCTGCGGTCCGGACGTGCTGCAGGCCAAAAATTGATTGAGGCATGCCATGGAGGTTAGGGATCATCCCAGTATGGTTTGTTTAAAGTTTTGTAGCCATTTTGGTGGACAAACAGGAGAAACGGTGTGAACGGGGAGTTTTTAGGCTAAATCGATGTGCAATAGCCCAGGATTTTAGTGGTGGGCCCAGGGTCCGGGCATGCTGTGGGATGAAAATTGACTGAGGCAAGATAGGGAGGTTGGGGATCATACCAGTGTAGTCCGTTTAAATTTTTGTGGCCATTTGTATGGTTAAATGGGTGAAACAGCGTGAACGGAGCATTTTTGGACAAAATTGGTGTGCTATTGCCCATGATTTTGATGGTGGGCTTAGGGCCTGATCGTGCGATGATCCAAAAATTGATCGGAGCATGCCAGGGATATTAGGGATCATCCCAGTATGGTCCGTTTAAATTTTAGTGTCCATTTGAGTGGATAGCCCACAAATTTAGAGGTGGGCCTGGGATTCAGGTGTGCTGTGGGGCAAAAATCGATCGGGCCATGCCAGGGAGGTTAGGGATCATCCCAGTGTAGTCCGTTTAAATTTTTGTGGCCATTTCGGGGGAAAAACAGGCAAAACAATACAAATAGGGTATTTTGTGGCCAAATCGGTATGGTATAGCCCACGCTTTCGAGGGTGGGCCCATGGTTCGGGCATTCTGTGTGATGAAAATTGATCGGAGCAGGATAGGGAGGTTGCAAATCATCCCAGTGTGTCCCGTTTAAATTCTTGTGTCCTTTTAAGAGGACAAACGGGCAAAATGGATTGAATGAGGCATTTTTGGGCTAAATCGGTGTGCTATAGCCTACGGTTTTGGGGGTGGATCGCAGGTTCAGGTGAGTTGTGCACCAAAAGTTGATCGGGGTGTGCCAGGGAGGTTGGGGATCGACCCAATATGGTTCGTTTAAATTTTTATGGCCATTTGGGTGGACAAACTAGCGAAACAGCGCGAATGGGGCATTTTCCTGCCAAATTGGTGTGCTATAGCCTACAATTTTAGGGGTGGGCCCAGGGTTCGGGCATGCTGTGGTCAAAAATTGCCCAAAATATGTCAGGGAGGATGCGGATCATCCCATTGTGGGCTAAATCGGTGTGCTATTGCCCATGGTTTTGGGGGTAGGCCTGGGGTCCGAGCATGCTGTGGGTCAAAAATTGACTGGGGCGTGTCATGGAGGTTACGGATCATCCCAGTATGGTCTGTTTAAATTTTCATGGCCATTTAGGTGGATAAATGGGTGAAACGGCGTGAACGGGACATTTTTGGGCTAAATCGGTGTGCTATACCCCACAATTTTGGGGGTAGGCCTAGGGTCC
>NC_061117.1:226967269-226974327 GCF_002878395.1 Capsicum annuum | reverse complement strand
TGTTTCACCTGATTGTCCACCTAAATAGCCACGAAAATCTAAACGAACCATACTGGGATGATCCCTAACCTCCCTAGCATGCCCAGATCAATTTTTGACCCTCATCACGCCCGAACCCTGGGCCCACCCCTAAAACTGTGGGCTATAGCACACCAATTTAGCTTGTAAATGCCCCATTCACTCCGTTTCTCCCGTTTGACCTCCCAAATTGCCACAAAAATTGAAAGGAACCGCACTGGGATGATCCCCAACCTCCCTGGCATGCCCCGATCGATTTTTGGCTCACAGCACGCCCGGATCCTAGGCCTACCCCTAAAACCGTGGGATATAACACACAGATTTGAATCAAAAAAGACCCGTTTAGGCCGTTTCACTCGTTTGTCCACCCAAATAGAAAAAAAAATTAAACGAACCACACTAGGACGATCCCTAAAAGTGTGAGCAATAGTACACCAATTTGGCCTGAAAATACCCTTCGCGCCATTTCGCCCTTTTGTCCACAAATAGCAACAAAAATTTAAATAGACCACACTGGGATAATCGCCAACCTCCCTGAAAAGTGTTGATCTATTTTTGTGCCACAGCACAACCGAGCCCCGTCGCACCGCCAAAAACGTAGGCTATTGCACACTGATTTAGCTCAAAAATGCCCCATTTGTACCATTTTGCCCGTTTGTCCACCTAAATGGCCACAAAAATTTAAACAGACTACAGTGGGAAGATCCCCAACCTCAATGGCACACCCCGATCGATTTTCATCCTATAGAACGACTGGACTTGGGACCAACCCCAAAATCGTGGGCTATAGCACACCAATTTGGCCCGAAAATGCCCCGTTCGCACCATTTCATTCTTTTGTCCACCAAAATGGCCACAAAAATTTAATCGGACTATACTGGGGTGATACCTTACCTTCTTGGCACGCCACAATCTATTTTCACCCCATAGCATGCTTGGACCCTAGGCCCACCCCTAATATCGTGGGCTATAGCACTACGATTTGGCCCAAAAATGCCTCATTTTGCCTGTTTGTCCACCCAAATAGCCACAAAAATATAAACAGACCATACTGGGCCAATTGCCAACCTCTCTAGCACACTTCGATCGATTTTCGACCCACAGCATGCCCGGACCCCGAGCCTACCCCCTAAACCATGGGATATAGCACACTTATTTAGCCCAAAAATACCCAGTTCGTGCTGTTTCACCCGTTTATCCACCCAAATGGCAACGAAAATTTAAAGGACCACACTGGTATGATCCCTAACCTCCCTGGAACATTCCAGTCAATTTTTGACCCACATCACACCGAACCCTCGACCCACCCCCAAAACCGTGGGCTATAGCACACAAATTTGGCTAGAATATACCCCGTTTATGCTATTTCACCCATTTGTCCACCCAAATAGAGACCAAAATTTAAATGGACCATGCTGGAATGATCCCCAATGTCCCTGGCATGCCCCAGTCAATTTTAGGCATACAGCACGCCCGGACCTCGAGCCCACCCCCAAAACCGTGGGCTATAGAACATCAATTCGGCCCAAAAATGCACCGTTTATGCCGTTTCGCCCGTTTGTCCACCCACACGGCCAAAAAATTCCCGGGCATGCCTCAGTCAATTTTTTGCCCACAGCACATTCGAACCCCGGGCCCACCCCCAAAACCGTGCGCTATAGCACACTGATTTGGTTCAAAAATGCCCCATTTGTGCTGTTTCACCTATTTTTCCACCCAAATGGCCACAAAAATTCAAATTTACCAGACTGGGATAATCCCCAACCTTCCTGGCATACCACGATTGATTTTTGGCCTACAACACGCCTGAACCCCGAGCCCACCCCCAAAACTGTGGGCTATTGCACACCGATTTGGCCCGTAAATGCCTCGTTCATGCTGTTTCACCCATTTGTCAACCCAAATGGCCATAAAAATTTAAATGTACCATACTGGGATGATCCTATACCTCCTGTCATGCCTCGGTCGATTATCAGCCCACAGTATGCCCGGACCCCGGGTCCAACTCAAAACTGTGGGCTATAGCACGCCGATTTGGTCCAATAATGCCCCGTTCGTGACGTTTCTCCTGTTGTCCACCCAAATGGCCATGAATATTTAAACGTACTATATTGGGATTATATCCAACCTCCCGGGCATGCCTCGGTTGACTTTAAGCCAACAGAACGCCCAGACCCCGAACCCACTCCTAAAATCGTACGCTATAGCTCACTGATTTGGCTCAAAAATGCCCTGTTTCCGTTGTTTCGCCCGTTTGTCCACCCAAATGGCCAAGAAAAAATAAACGAACCACACTGGGTTGATTCCCAACCTTCCTGGCATGCCCTAGTCGATTTTTGACCCACAGCACACCCAGACCCTGGGCCCACCCCTAAAACCATGGGCTATAACACACCGATTTGGCCCAAAAATGCTCCGTTAGCGCTGTTTCACCCATTTATCCACCCAAATAGCCATGAAAATTTAAACGAACCACACTATATTGATCCCCAACCTCCCTGGCATGCCCTGATAGATTTTAGGCCCACAGCACGCTCGGACCCTGAGCCCACCCCCGAAACCATGGGCTATAGCACACCAATTTGGCCCGCAAATGCTCCATTTTCTCTGTTTCTCCCGGTTTTCCACCCAAATAGCCATAAAATTTTAAACACACCATACTGGGATGATCCCCAACCTCCCTTGCTTATCCCGGTCTATTTTTGGCCCACAGCCCACCCGAACCCTAGGCCCACCCCAAAAACCGTGGGATATAGCACACTAATATGGCTCGAAAAAGCCCCTTTTATGTCGTTTCTCCCGTTTATCCACCCAAATAGTAATGAAAATTTAAACAGACCATACTGGGATGAACCCCAACTATCCCGACATGCCCCAATCAATTTTTGGCCCACAGCACACCCGGACCACGGACCCATACCTAAAACCATAGGCAAGAGCACACCTATTTGGACCGAAAATGCCCCGTTCATGCTGTTTTGCCCTTTTGTCCAGAAATGGCCATAAAAATTTAAATGGTGCACACAAAGACGATCGACAATCTCCCTAGCAATCCCCGGTCGATTTTGGCTCACAGTATGCTCGGACCCCAGGCCCACCCCCAAAACCGAGGGCTAAGCACATCGATTTGGCTCGAAAATGCCCTGTTCGCATCATTTCACCCATTTGTCCACACAAATAGCCACAAAAATTTAAACGAACCAGACTGAGATGATCCATAAACTCCCTAGCATGCCCCGTTTAATTTTTGGCTCAATAACGCTTGAACCCCAGGCCTACCCTTGAAACTGTGGGCTATATCACACCGATTTAGCTTGAAAATGCCCTGTTTGCGTTGTTTCACCCGTTTGTACACCCAAATGGGCACAAAAATTTAAACAGACTACACTGGGATGATCCCAAACCTCCCTGGCATGCCCCAATTGATTTTCGGCCAATAGCAATCCCGTACCCGGGACCACCCTCAAAACCGTGGGCTATAGCACACCGATTTAGCTTGAAAATGCCCTGTTCGCACCATTACACCCTTTTCTCCACTAAAATGGTCATGGAAATTTAAACGGACCATACTGGGGTAATCCCTTACCTCCCTGACATGCCCTGATTGATTTTCATCCCACAGCATACCCAGACCCTATGCCCACCCCCAAAATCGTGGGCTATAGCACTACGATTTGGCCTGAAAATGCCTCATTTTTCCCGTTTGTCCATCAAAATAGCCATTAAAATTTAAGCAGACACACTAGGATGATCCCCAACCTCTCTGGCATGCCCCGATCAATTTTCCACCTACAGCACGCCCGGACCTCGGGTTCACCCCCTAAACCGTGGGCTATAGCACATCGATTTAGCCCAAAAATCCACCGTTTGCGCCGTTTCACCCATTTGTATGCCCAAATAGCCACAAAAATTTAAACAAACTACACTGGGATGATCCCTAACCTCCCTGGCACACCTTGATCGATTTTTAGCCCACAGCACGCCCAAACCCAGGCCCACCCTAAAAACCATGGCCTATAGCACACCAATTTGGCTTGAAAATTCCTAGTTCATACTGTTTCGCCCATTTGTCCGCCCAAATAGCCACACAAATTTAGACGGACTACACTGGGATGATCCCTAACCTCACTGGCATACCCCGGTCAATTTATAGCCCACAGCACGCCCGAACCCTTGGTCCACCCCTGAAGCCATGGGCTATAGCACTCCAATTTGGCCCAAAAATGCCCCATTTTGTCCGTTTGTCCATCCAAATAGCCACAAAAATTTAAACAAAATACACTGGGGAGATCCCCAACCTCCTTGGTATGCCTTGATTGATTTTCAACCCATAGAATCCCTAGAACCTGGGCCCACTCCCAAAATCGAGGGCTCTAACACAATGATTTGGCCAGAAAATGCCCAATTTTGTTCGTTTGTCCATCTAAATAGCCACAAAAATTTAAATAGACCACACTGGGGCGATCCCTAACCTCCCTGGCATGCCTTGATCAATTTTCGACCTACACCACGCCCGGGCCCCAAGTCCACCCCCAAAACCGTAGGTTATAGCACATCGATTTGGCCTAAAAATGCCTCGTTCGCACTGTTTTGCCCGTTTGTCCACCTAAATGGCCATAAAAATTTACACAGACCACACTGGGATGATCCCCAACCTCCCTGGCATTCCCTAGTTAATTTTTCACCCACAGCACACCCGAACCCTTGACCCACCCCCAAAACCGTGGGGTATAACACACCGATTTAGCTCGAAAATGCCCCATTCATGCCGTTTTTCCATTTTGTCCACCCAAATGGTCACAAAAATTTAAAAGGACCACACTAGGATGAAACCCAACCTCCCTGTCGATTTTTGGCCCATAGCCAGCCCAAAACGCGAGCCCACCCCCGAAACTTTGGGCTATAACATACTGATTTGGCTCAAAGACACCCTCGTTCGTGCCATTTCGCCCGTTTTTCCACCCAAATGGCCATAAAAATTTAAATAGACCACACTGGGATGATCCCCACAGCATACCCATACCCCAGGCGCACCCCCATAATCGTGTGCTATAGCACACCAATTTTCCCCAAAAATTACCCATTTGAGTCGTTTCGCCTGTTTGTCCACCCAAATGGCCATGAATATATAAAATAGACTACACTGGAATGATCTCCAACCTCCCTGGCATGCCCAATTAATTTTTAGCCTATAGCACGCCCGGATCCCAGGCCTACCCCCAAAATCATGGGCTATAGCACTCTGATTTGGCTCGAAAAAACCCCGTTCGAGCCATTTTGCCCGTTTGTCCACCCAAATGTCCACAAAAATTTAAACGGACCACACAGGGATGATCCCCAACCTCCTTGGCATGCTCCAATTGATTTTCCCCCCACAACACTTCTAGACCCTGGGCCCACCCGCAAAACCCTAGGCTATAGCACATCGATTTAGCCCAAAAATACCTCGTTTGCACCGTTTTGCCTGTTTGTTCACCCAAATGGCTGCAAAAATTTAAACTGACTACACTGAGATAATCCTCAACCACCATGGCATGCCCCAATCTATTTTTGGCCTACAGAACACCCGGACCCTAGGCCCACCCCCAAAACCGTGGGCTATAGCACACCGATTTGGCCCGAAAATGCCCCGTTCGCACCGTTTTACCTATTTGTCCACCCAAATGGCCATAAAAATTTAAACGGACCACACTGGAATAATACCTAACCTCCCTGGCATACCCCAGTCAATTTTTAGTCCATATCACGCCTGGACACTTGGCCCACCTAAAAAATGTGGGCTATAGCACACCGATTCTGCCCGAAAATACGTTGTTTGCGCCGTTTTCCCTTTTTATCCAACTTGGATGATCCTGAACCTCCCTGTCACTCGCCAATCAATTTTTGGCCCACAGCATTCCCATGCCCTAGGCTCACCCCCAAAATTGTTGGCTATAGATCACCGATTTGACCTAAAAATACCCCATTTGCGTTGTTTCATCTATTTATCAACCCTAATGGCCACTAAAATTTAAACGAACCACATTGGGATGATCCTCAACCTCCCTGGCATGCCCTGGTCGATTATCGGCCTAAAGCATGCCCGGACCCCAGGCCTACCCCCAAACCCGTAGGCTATAGCACACCAATTTGGCCTAAAAATGCCCCATTCGCACTGTTTCACCTGTTTGTCCACTCAAATTGCAACAAAAATTTAAACAGACCACGCTGGGAGAATCCCCATCCTCCCTGGCATGTCCTGGTCAATTTTTGGCCTATATCACGCCCGTACCATTGGCCTACCCCCAACACCGTGGGCTATAACACACCGATTTGGGCTGAAAATGCCCCGTTCTCACCGTTTTGCCCGTTTGTCCATCCAACTAGCCACAAAAAATTAAATGAACCTTACTGGGATGATCCTAAACCCCTCTAGCATGCCTCAGTCAAATTTTGTCCCATAGCACTCCCGGACCCAAGTCCCACCCCCAAAACCGTGGGATATAGCATACCGATTTGGCTAAAAAATGCCTCGTTCACGCGGTTTCGCCCGTTTGTCCTCCCAAATAGCCATAAAAATATAAACGGACCACACTGGAATGATCCCTACCTCCTTGGCACACGTCGGTTGATTTTTAGCCCACAGCACACTCTGACCCTGAGCCTACCCCCAAAACTATGGGCTATAACACATCGATTTAGCTCGAAAACACCCTCGTTCGTGCCGTTTTACCCGTTTCTCCACTCAAATAGTCACGAATATTGAAATAGACCATTCTGGGATGATCCCTAACCTGCTTGGCACGGACCGATCAATTTTCGACCTATAGCACACCGGAGCCCTGAGACCACCCCCGAAACCGTGGCCTATAGCTCACTGATATAGATCAAAAATGTCCCAGTCGTGCCGTTTTGCCCGTTTGTCTACCCAAATGGCCACAAAAATTTAAACAGACCACACTGGGATGATACCCAACCTCCGTGGCACGCCTCAATTGATTTTTGGCCCACAGGACGCCCGGACCCTGGGGTCAACCCTAAAACCGTGGGATATAGCACAC
>NC_061117.1:226956491-226964269 GCF_002878395.1 Capsicum annuum | reverse complement strand
ATCAACGCTTTTCAGGGAGGTTGGCGATTATCCCAGTGTGGTCTGTTTAAATTTTTGTGGCTATTTGTGGACAAAAGGGCGAAATGGCGCGAACAGGGTATTTTCAGGCCAAATTGGTGTACTATTGCTCACACTTTTAGGGATTGTCCTGGTGTGGTCCGTTTAATTTTTTTTTTCTATTTGGGTGGACAAACGAGTGAAACGGCCTAAACAGGTCTTTTTTGATCCAAATCTGTGTGTTATATCCCACGATTTTGGGGGTAGGCCTAGGATCTGGGCGTGCTGTAAGCCAAAAATTGATCGGGGCATGCCAGGGTGGTTGGAGATCATCCCAGTGTGGTTCCTTTAAATTTTTGTGGCAATTTGGAAGGTCAAACGGGAGAAACGGAGTGAATGCGGCATTTACAAGCTAAATTGGTGTGCTATAGCCCACAGTTTTAGGGGTGGGCCCAGGGTTCGGGCGTGATGAGGGTCAAAAATTGATCTGGGCATGCTAGGGAGGTTAGGGATCATCCCAGTATGGTTCGTTTATATTTTCGTGGCTATTTAGGTGGACTATCGGGTGAAACAGCATGAACGGAGCATTTTTGGCCAAATCGGTGTGCTATAATCCACGGTTTTCGGGATGGACCTGGGATTTGGGCATGCTATAGGCCGAAAGTCGACCGTTGCATGCCAGGAAGGTTGGGGATCATCCGAATATGGTCCATTTCATTTTTCATGGCTATTTAGGTGGACAAATGGGAAAAATAGCATGAACGAAGTATTTTTGGGCCAAATCGATCTGCTATAGCACACGGCTTCAGGAGTGGGCTCGGGGTTTCGAGCATGCTGTGAGCCAAAAATTGATTAGGGCATGCCAGGAAGGTTTGGGATCTTATCAGTGCGGTCCGTTTAAATTTTCTTGGCCATTTGGGTGGATAAACAGGCGAAACGGCGCAAATGGCTTATTTTTAGGCTAAATCAGTGTGCTATAGCCCACAGTTTTGAGGTGGCCCTAGGGTCCGGGCATGCTGTGGGTTAAAACTCGATCGCGGTGTGCCGGGAAGGTTAGGGATCATTCCAGTCTAGTCCGTTTAAATTTTTGTGGCCAAATGGGAGAAACGCTGCGAACGGGGAATTTTCGTGCCAAATAGATGTGCTATAGCCTATGATTTTGGGGATGGGCCTGGGGTCCGGGCGTGCTGTAGGCCAAAAGTTGATCGGGGTATGCCACGGTGGTTGGGGATCAGCCCAGTGTAGTCAGTTTAAATTTTTTAGGCCATTTGGGTGGACAAACGAGAGAAACGATGAAAATGAGGTATTTTCGGGCCAAATCGATGTGCTATAGCCCAGGGTTCGTGGGTGGGCTCGGGTTTTAGGAGTGTTATGGGCCACAAATCAATCGAGGTATGCCAGGGAGGTTGGGGATCATCCCAGTGTGGTCCATTTAAATATTTGTGGCAATTTGGGAGGATAAACGACAAAATGGCACGAACGAGGCATTTTTGAGCTAAATCGGTGTGCTATATCCCTCAGTTTTGGGGGTAGGCCTGGGGTCCGGGCGTGCTGTAGGCTAAAAATTGATCAGGGCATGCCGGGGAGGTTGGATATCATCCAGTGTAGTCCATTTTATATTTTCGTGGCCATTTGGTTGGATAAACAGGCAAAATAACATAAATGGGGCATTTTCGGGCCAAATCGATGTGCTTTGGTCCACGGTTTTGGGGGTGAGCCCGGGTTTCGGGCGTTCTGTTGACCAAAAATCTGCCGAGGTATACCAGGAAGGTTGGAGATTATCCTAGTTTGGTCCGTTTAGTTTTTTTGTGGCCATTTAGGTAGACAAACGGGTGAAACAGAGAGAATGGGGCATTTTTGGGCCAAATCGGTTACTATAGCCCACAGTTTTAGGGGTGGGCCTAGGATCCGAGCATGCCGTGGTCGATAAATAAATTGGGGTGTGCCAGAGAGGTTGGGGATCGTCCCAGTGTGGTCCGTTTAAATTTTTGTGGCCATTTGGATGGACAAATGGGTGAAACAGCATGAACGAGGGTGTTTTCGAGCTAAATCAGTGTGCTATAGCCATTAGTTTTGGTGGTGGGCCCGAGTTCCAGGCATGTTGTAGGCTAAAAATTGATCAGGGCATGCCAGGAGGTCGGGGATCATCCCAGGGTGGTCTGTTTAAATTTTTGTGGCTATTTGGGTAGACAAATAGGTAAAATGGCGTGAAAGGTTATTTTCGGGCGAAATGGGTATTCTATAAACCATGGAGGTAGGCCCGGGGTCCGGTGTGCAGTGGGCTGAAAATTGATTCGTTCATGCCAAGGCCCAATCGGTATGTTATAGCCCATGGTTTTTGGGCTGGGCTTGGGGTAAGGGTGTGCTGTGGGCCAAAAATTGACTGGAGTGTGGCAGGGAGGTTGCGGATCATCCCAGTGTGGTCTGTTTAAATT
Source organism: Capsicum annuum (assembly GCF_002878395.1). Lineage (NCBI taxonomy): Eukaryota > Viridiplantae > Streptophyta > Magnoliopsida > Solanales > Solanaceae > Capsicum > Capsicum annuum. Next base: position 226,961,837 of record NC_061117.1, on the reverse strand, counting down.
TTTGTGGCCATTTGGGTGGACAAATAGGCAAAACAGCGCAAACGGAGTATTTTTGAGCTAAATCGGTGTACTATAGACCACGGGTTTAGGGGTAGGCACAGGGTTCGGGCATTCTGTGGGCATGGAGATTATCCCAGTGTGGTCCGTTTAAATTTTTGTGGCCATTTGGGTGGATAAACGGGTGAAATAGCACGAACAGGGCCTTTTTGAGCCAAATCGGTGTGCTATAGCCCACGATTTTTGGGGTGGGCCCAGAGTACGGACGTGCTGTGGGCCAAAAATTATCCGAGGTATGCCATGGAGGTTAGGGATCATCCCAGTGTGGTCTGTTTAAAATTTTATGGCTATTTGGGTGGGCAAACGGGTGAAACAGCACGAACAGGGCATTGTCAAGCCAAATCGGTGTGCTATAACCCACAGTTTTGGGGGTGGGCTCGGGGTCTGAGCGTGCTGTGTGCTAAAAATCACTCGGGGCATGTCAGGGAGGTTGAGGATCATCCCATTATGGTCTGTTTAAATTTTTGTTGCTATTTTGGTGGATAAACGGGCGAAACAGGGCAAACAAGGCATTTTCAGGCCAAATCGGTGTGCTATAGCCCACAATTTTGGGGGTGGGCCGGGGTCCAGGAATTCTATGGTACGAAAATCAATTGGGGCATGCCGAGAATGTTAGGGATCATCCTAATGTGGTCCATTTAAATTTTGTGGTAATTTGGGTGTGCAAACGGGCAAAACAGCACGAACGGGGCATTTTCGGGCCCAATCATTGTGCTATAGCCCATGTTTTTAGCGGTGGGCCTAGGATTTAAGCGTGATGTGGGTTAAAAATCAATCGGGGCATGACAGGTAAGTTGGCGATCATCCCAATGTGGTTCGTTTAAATTTTGGTGGCGATTTGGGTGGACAAACGGGCGAAACAACATAAATGGGGCATTATCGAGCCGAATTAGTATGCTCTAGCCTACAGTTTTAGGGGTGGGCTGGAGTCTGGGTGTGCTGTGGGCTAAAAATTGATTGGGCATGCCAGAGAGGTTAGGGATCATCCCAGTGTGGTCTATTTAAATTTTTGGGGCCAAATTAGTGTGCTATGGCCTACGATTTTAGGGGTGGGCCAGGGTTCCGGGCGTGCTGTATGCCAAAAATTGACTTAGGCATGCCAGGGAGGTTGTAGATCATCCCAGTGTGGTCCGTTTAAATTTTTGTGTCTATTTGGGTGGACAAGAAAGTGAAATAGTGCGAATGAGGCATTTTCAGGCCAAATCTGTTGCTATAGGCCACGGTTTCGGGGTTGGGCCTAGGGTTCAGGCATGCTGTATGCTAAAAATTAACCTGCTCATATCAGGGAGATTGGGGATCATCCAGTGCGGCCCATTTAAATTTTTGTGGCAATTTATGTGGATGAACGGGTGAAACAGTGCAAACAAGGCATTTTCCGTCCAAATCGATGTGCTATAGCCCACGATTTTAGGGGTAGGTCGAGGGTTCAGGCGATCTGTAGGCTAAAAATCGATCGGGGCATGACAGGGATGTTAGGGATCATTCCAGAGTGGTTATTTAAATTTTTATGGCTATTTAGGTGGACAAACGAGCAAAATAGTGCGAACGAAGCATTTTCGGGACAAATCGGTGTGCTATAGCCCTCGATTTTGGGGGTGGGCCCAGGGTCTGAATGCACTGTGGACCAAAAATCGATCGGACCATGGCAGGGAAGTTTGGGATTATCCCAGTGTAGTCTGTTTAAATTTTATTGGCCTTTTGGATGGACAAACGGGCAAAACGGCACGAACAGGGCATTTTCGGGTCAAATCGATGTTCTATAGCCGATGGTTTTGGGGGTTGGACCGGGGTCCGAACGTGCTATGGACCGAAAATTGTCCAGGGCATACCAGGGAGGTTAGGAATCATTCAAGTGTGGTCCGTTTAAATTTTCATGGCAATTTGGGTGGATAATCGGGTGAAACGATGTGAACGAGGCATTTTTGGTCCAAATCGGTGTGCTAAAGCCTAGGGTTTTAGGGTGGGCTTGGGGTACAGGCGTGATGCTGGCCAAAAATTGATCGGGGCATGCCAAGGAGGTTAGGGATCATCCCAGTATGGTCTGTTTAAATTTTCGTGGCCATTTGGGTGGACAAATAGGCAAAATAGCACGAGCTAGGGCATTTTCGAGCCAAATCGGTGTGTTATAGCCAAAAGTTTTGGGGATGGGTCTGGGGTCTGGGCATGCTGTTTGCCAAAAATCGACCAGGGCTTGCCAGGGTGGTTGAAGATCATCCTAGTGTGGTCCATTTTAATTTTGTGGCCATTTGGGTGTACAAACGGGTGAAATGGTGCGAACAGGGCATTTTTGGGCCAAATCGGTGTGCTATAGCCCACGGTTTTGGGGGTGGGCCCGAGGTTCGGGTGTGCTATGGGCTGTTAATTGACTGAGCTTGCCAGGGAGATTGTGGATCATCCCAGTGTGGTCCGTTTAAATTTTCATGGCTATTTGGGTGGACAAACGTGCGAAAGGACACGAACGGGGGCATTTTCGAGCCAAATTGATGTGTTATAGCCGACGATTTTGGGGGTGGGCCTAGGGTCCGGGTGTTCTTTGTGCTGAGAATAGACCGGGGCATGCCAGGGAGGTTCAAATCATCCTAGTATGGCCTGTTTAAATTTATTTGGCAATTTATGTGGACAAACGGGCGAAACGGCACGAACAAGGCATTTTTGGGCCAAATTGGTGTGCTATAGCCCACGATTTTAGGGTTGGTGGGAGTTTCGGGCGAGCAGTGGACCAAAAATCAACCAGGACATGCCAGGAAGGTTGGGGATCATTGAAATGTGGTGTATTTCAATTTTTGCGGCAATTTGGGTGGACAAATGGGCGAAACGGCATAAATGGGGCTTTTTCGATCTAAATTGTTGTGCTATAGCCCACGGTTTTAGGGGTGGGCCGGAGGTCCAAGCGTGGTGTAGGCTAAAAATCGATCGAGGCGTGCCAGGGAGTTTGGGGATCACTCCAGTGTGGTGCGTCTAAGTTTTTTTTGGCCATTTGGGTTGACAAAAGGGTGAAACAGCATGAATGGGGCATTTTCAGGCTAAATCGGTGTGCTATAGCCTGTGGTTTAGGGGGTGGACCCACTTATCAGGGGTGCTGTGGGACAAAAATTGATCGGGGTATGTTAGGGAGGTTGAGGATCGTGTCATTGTGGTCCTTTTAAATTTTTGGGGCTATTAGGGAGGATAAAGGGCAAAACGGCACAAACGGCGCCTTTTTGGACAAAATTGGTGTGTTGTAGCCCACAGTTTTGGTGCTGGGCCAGGGGTCCGAGCGTGCTGTGGGCCAAAAACCAACCAAGGCATGCCAGGGAGGTTGGGGATAATCTCAGTGTGGTCCATTTAAATTTTTGTGGCTATTTGGGAGGACAAACGAGCAAAATGACGTGAACAGGGTATTTTCGGGCCAAATCGGTGTGCTATAACCCATAGTTTTGGGGGTGGGCCCGGGGTTCAGATGTTCTGTAGGCCAAAAAATGAACGAGGCATGGTAGGGAGGTTAGGCAACTTCTCAGTATGGTTCCTTTAAATTTTTATGGCCATTTGGGTAGACAAACAGGCGAAATAGTGCGAACGGGACATTTTCGGGCAAATCGATGTGCTATAGCCCATGATTTTGGGGGTGGGCCCAGGGTCCGAGAGTGATGTAGGGAAAAAATCAACTGGGGCATGCCAGGGTGGTTGGAGATCATCCTAGTGTGGTCTGTTTAAATTTTCATGGTTATTTGGGTGGACAAACGGGCGAAACAGCCCAAACGGGGCATTTTTTGGGACAAATTGGTGTGCTATAACCCACGGTTTTGGGGGTGGGCCCTGGGTCCAAGCATGATATAGGGCAAAAATTGATCGGGGCATGCCAGGGTAGTTGGCGATCGACCAAGTGTGGTCCGTTTGAAATTTCATCGCCATTTGGGTGGATAACGGGCAAAGGAACTCGAACGAGGCATTTTTGGGCCAAATAGGTGTGTTATAGCCCACAATTTAGGGGGTGGGCCCGGGGTTCGGCCGTGCTGCATGCCAAAAATTGACTGAGGTATTCTTGGGAGGTTGGGGAACATCCCAGTGTGGTTTGTTTAATTTTTTATGGCCATTTGGGTGGCAAACAGGCGAAACGGTGCAAACGGGGCTTTTTTAGGCCAAATTGGTGTACTATAGCCCACAATTTTGGGGTCATGCCAGGGAGGTTGCAGATCGACCTAGTGTGTTCTGCTTAAATTTTTGTGGCCATTTGGGTGGATAAACGGGTGAAACGGCACGAACGAGGCATTTTTTGGCAAAATCGGTGCGTTATAGCCCATGGTTTTGGGGGTGGGCCCAGGGTTCGGTCGTGCTGTGTGCTGAAAATCGAGTGAGGTATGCCAGGGAGTTGGGGATCATCCAAATATGGCCCATTTAAATTTTTGTGGCAAGTTGTATGGATAAACGGGCAAAACGGTGCGAACGAGGAATTTTTGGGGTAAATCGGTGTGCTATAGCCCACAGTTTTGGGGGTGGGTCAGGGGTTCGAGCGAGCTTTGGGCCAAAAATTGATCGGGGCATGCCAAGGAGGTTAGGGATCATCCCAATGTGGTCTGTTTAAATTTTCATGGCCATTTGGATGAACAAACGGGCGAAACAGCACGAATGAGGCCATTTTTTAGCCAAATCGGTGTGCTATAGCCAACAGTTTTGGGGATAGGCCCGGGGTCCAGGTGTGTTATGGGCCAAAAATCGACTGGGGCTAGCTAGGGTGGTTGAAGATCATCTCGGTGTGGTCCATTTAAATTTTTATGGCAATTTGGGTGTACAAAAGGGCGAAATGGTGCAAACAGGGCATTTTTGGGCTAAATCGGTGTGCTATAGCCCACAGTTTTGGGTATGGACCCAGGGTTTGGGCGTACCTTGGGCCGTTAATCGATTGGTATTGCCAGGGATGTTGCGGATCATCACAGTGTGGTACGTTTAAATTTTCATGGCCATTTGGGTAGACAAATGGGCGAAACGACACAAACGGGGAATTTTTAGGCCAAATTGGTGTGTTATTGCCCACGGTTTCAGGGGTGGCCCCGAGGTTCGGGCGTGCTGTGTGCTGAAAATTGACCGGGGCATGCCAGGGAGGTTTGGATCATCCCAGTATGGCCCGTTTAAATTTTTTGGCTATTTGTGTGGATAAACGCGCAAAACGGCACGAACGAGGCATTTTTAGGTCAAATTGGTGTGCAATAGCCCACGATTTTGGGGTGGGTCGGGGGTCCGAGCGAGCTGTGGACCAAAAATTGACCGGGGCATGCTAGGGAGGTTGTGGATCATTGCAATGTGGTCTTTTTT
>NC_061117.1:226947464-226953491 GCF_002878395.1 Capsicum annuum | reverse complement strand
TGCTATAGCCCATGGTTTCAGGGGTTGGCTCGGGGTCCGAATATGTTGTGGGCCAAAAATCAACCGGGGCATGCCAGGGTGGTTTGAGATCATCCCTGTATGGTACATTTTATTTTTTGTGGGGATTTGGGTAGACAAACGGGCGAAACGAAGAATGCTGCATTTTAGGGGTAAATCGGTGTGCTATAGCCCACGGTTTCAAGGGTGGGCGCAGGGTCCGGGCACTCTATGGACTAATAATCGATCGGGGCATGCCAGGGAGGTTGGGGATCATCCCAGTATGGTCCATTTAATTTTTCATGGGCAGTTGGGTGGACAAACAAGCAAAACGATGCAAATGGGGCATTTTTGGGCCAAATCGCTGTGCTATAGCCCACAGTTTTAGGGGTGGGCCAGGGTTCCGGGCGTGCTGTGGGACAAAAATCAACTGAGGCATGCCAGGGAGGTTGGAGATCATCTCAGTATGGTCCATTTAATTTTTTTGTGGGCATTTGGGTTGACAAATGGGCGAAACGAGGCGAACGGGGCATTTTCAGGCAAAATCGGTATGCTATACCCCACGATTTATGGGTGGGCCCATGGTTCGGGCGTGCTGTATGCCAAAAATCGACCGAGCCATGCCAAGGGGGTTGAGGATAATCTTAGTGTAGTCCGTTTAATTTTTCGTGGGCATTTGCATGGATAAATTGGCAAAACAGCGCGAACGGGGCATTTTCACGCTAAATCTGTGTGCTATAGCCCATGATTTTGGGGGTTGGCTCATTGTTCGGGCATGCTGTGGGCGAAAAATTGACCAGGACATGCTAGGAAGGTTGGGGATCATCCCAGTGTGGTCTGTTTAATTTTCCTTAGGCATTTGGGTTGACAAACGGGCAAAACGATGCGAACAGGGAATTTTCAGGCCAAATTGGTGTGCTATAGCCTACGATTTTGGGGTGGGCCCTCGGTCCGGGCATGTTGTGTGACAAAAATTGATCGAGGCATGGCACGGAGGTTGAGGATCATCCCAGTGTGTTCCGTTAAGTTTCTTGTGGGTATTTGGGTAGAGAAACGAGCGAAACGGCGCGAACGGGGCATTTTTAGGCTAAATCGGTGTGCTATACCCCATGATTTTGGGGGTTGGCTCATGGCCCGAGCGTGTTGTGGGCCAAAAATTGATCGGGGCATGACAGGGAGGTGGGAAATCATCCCAATGTGGCTCATTTTATTTTTCGTGGGCATTTGGGTGGATAATCAGGCGAAACGGCGCCAATGAGGCATTTTCGGGCCAAATTGGTGTGCTATAACTCACAATTTTGGGGGTGGGCCTAGATTTCGGGCATGCTGTGGGACAAAAATCAATCGGGGCTTGCCAGGGAGGTTAGAGATCATCCCAGTATGGTCCATTTAATTTTTCATGGGCATTTAGGAGGACAAACGGGCAAAACGGCATGAACGGGGCATTTTCGAGCTGAATCGGTGTGCTGTAGCCCATGGTTTCGAGGGTGGGCTTGGGGTCTTAGCGTGCTGTGGGTCAAAAATCGACTGGGGTATGCCAGGGAGGTTGGATATTGTCCTAGTGTGCTCCGTTTAATTTTTTGTGGGTATTTGGGTGGACAAATGGGAGAAATGGTGCGAACAGGGCATTTTCACGTGAAATCGGTGTCCTATAGTCCACGGTTTTGGTGGTCGGCCATGGGTTTGGCCGTGCTGTGGGTCAAAAATTGACCTTGGCATTCCAGGGGGTTAGGGATCATCCCAGTGTTGTCTGTTTGATTTTATGGGGGTATTTGGGTTGACAACGGGCAAAACGGTACAAACATGGCATTTTTGGGCTAAATCGGTGTGCTATAGCCCACAGCTTTGGGGGTGGGCCCGGGTTCCAGGCGTACTGTGGGACAAAAATAGATCGGGGCATGCCAGGGAGGTTAGGGATCATCACAGTGTGGTCCGTTTAATTTTTTATGGGCATTTGGGTGGACAACTGGGCAAAACAACGCGAACAAGGCATTTTCAGGCCAAATCGGTGTGCTATAGCCCACGATTTTGGGGGCCCAGGATCTGGGTGTGCTTTGGGTTAAAAATTGAATGGGGCATGCCACAGAGGTTGGGGTTCATCCTAATATGGTCCGTTTAATTTTTCGTGGGCATATGCCTGAACCCCGGAACCACCCCTGAAACCGTGGGATATAGCACTCCGATTTGGCCCAAAAATGTCCCGTTCACGCCGATTCGCCCATTTGTCCATCGAAATGCCCATGAAAAATTAAACGAACCATATTAGGATGATCTCCGACCTCTCTGGCATACCTCGGTCAATTTTTGGCCCACATCATGCCCGAACCCCGAGCCCACCCCCGAAACCATGGGCAATATCACACCGATTTGGCACAAAAATACCCCATTTATGCCGTTTCGCCCGTTTGTCCTCCCAAATGCCTACAAAAAATTGAACGGACCACACTAGGATGATCCCCAACCTCCCTGGATCACTTCGATCGATTTTTGGTGCAAGACACACCCGAACCCTGGGCCCACCCCCAAAATCGTGGGTTAGAGCACACCAATTTGGCCCATAAATGCCCTATTTGGGCCGTTTCACCCGTTTGTCCACCCAAATGCCCACAAAAAATTAAAGGGACCATACTGGGATGATCCCCAACCTCCCTGGTACGCCCGAACCTCAGGCCTATACCCGAAACCACGGGTGATAGTACACCGATTTGGCCCAAATATTCCCAGTTTCGCATAATTATCCTTCCAAATGCCCACAAAAAATTAAACGGTCCATATTATGATGACCCCAACCTCCCAGTCATACCCCTCTTAATTTTTGGCCCACAATATGCCTGAACCCCAGAACCACCCCTGAAACCGTGGGATATAGCACACCGATTTGGCCCAAAAATGTCCCGTTCACGCCGATTCGCCCATTTGTCCATTGAAATGCCCATGAAAAATTAAACGAACCATATTAGGATGATCCTTCGACCTCTCTGGCATACCTCGGTCAATTTTTGGCCCACAGCATACCCGAACCCCAAGCCCACCCCTTAAATCGTAGGCTATAGCGCGCCGATTTGGCCCTAAAAATGCTTCGTTGGCACTATTTCGCTCGTTTATTCAACCAAATACTCACAAAAAATTAAACGGACCATACTGGGACGATCCCCAACCTCCCTGGCATTCCTTGTCAATTATTATCCTTCAGCACACCCGGACCCTGGCCCCCCACCCCAAAATTGTAGGCTATAGCACACTGATTTGGCCCAAAAATGCCCAATTCACGCCGTTTTGCCCGATTGTCCACCCAAATGCCCACAAAAAATTAAACGGACCACATTGGGATAATCCCCAACTTCCCTGGCATGCACGGGTTAATTTTTGCCCCACAGCATGCTCGGACCATGAGCCAACCCCCCAAAATATGGGCTATAGCACACCGATTTAGGTTGAAATTGCCCCGTTTGTGCCGTTTCTCCCGTTTGTTTGCCCAAATGCCCACGAAAAATTAAACGAACCATAATGGGATGATCCTCAATCTTTGTGGCATGCCTGGGTTAATTTTTGGGACACAGCACACTCGAACCACGAGCCCACCCCGAAATCGTGGGCTATAGCATACCGATTTTGCCTAAAAATGCCTCATTCGCACTGTTTCGACCGTTTGTCAACCTAATTGCCTACGAAAAATTAAACAAACCACATTGGGATGATCCCAACCTTCCTGGCATGCCCCGATCAATTTTTGGCTCATAGCACGCCCAAACTCTAGGCCCACCCCCAAAACCGTGGCCTATAGCACACCGATTTAGCCTAAAAATGCCCTATTCACACCGTTTTTCCGGTATGTCCACCCAAATACCCCCAAAAAATTAAACGGACCACACTGGGACGATCCCCAACCCCCCTGGGATGCCTCAGTCAATTTTTGACCCACAGCACGGCCAGACCCAAGGCCAACCACTAAAACCGTGGACTATAGCACACCAATTTAACCCGAAAATGCCCCATTTCCACCGTTCCACCCGTTTGTCCACCAAAATGCCAACAAAAATTTTAATGGACAATACTAGGATGATCCCTAACCGCCCTGGCACACTCCGATCAATTTTCGGCCCACAGCATACCCAGACCCCGAGCCCACACCCGAAACCATGGGGTGTTGCACACCGATTTAGCCTAAAAATACCCCGTTCGTGCAGTTTTGCACATTAATCAACCCAAATGCTCATGAAAAATTAAACGGACCACACGGGGTTGATCCTCAAATTCCTTGGCACGTCCCGGTCGATTTTTGGCCCACAACACTCTCGAACCACGGGCCCACTCCTGAAATTGTGGGCTATAGCATACCGATTGTCCCAAAAATGCCTTGTTCATGCCGTTTCACCCGTTTGTCCATCGAAATGCCCGCCAAAATTTAAACGGACCCCACTGGGACAATCCCCAACCTTTCTGGTATGCCCCGATCGAGTTTTAATCCACAGCACTCCTGGACCCCAAGCCCACCCCCAAAACCGTGGGCTATAGCATACCAATTTTTGACCAACTGCACGCTCAAACCTCGAGCTCACCCCAAAAATTATGGGCTATAGCACACCGATTTGGCCTGAAAACACCTCATTTCGCCCGTTTACACATCTAAATGCCCATAAAAAATTAAATGGACTACAATGGGATGATCCCCAACCTCCCTGGTATACCCCTATCGATTTTTGGCCCACAGCACACCCTGACCCGGGCCCACTCTTGAAACAGTGGGCTATAGCACATCGATTTGGCCCAAAAATGCCCCGTTTGTGCCGTTTCTCCCGTTTCTCCACCCAAATGCCCACAAAAAATATGACAGACCAAACTGGGATGATCCCCAACCTCTCTGGCACGATCTGGTTGATTTTTGAACACTGCACGCCCAAACCTCGGGCGTACCCCCAAAATTGTGGGCTATAGCACACCGATTGGGCCCGAAAATACCTCATTCGCGCCGTTTTGCCCGTTTGTCCGCCCAAAAGCCAATAAAAAGTTAAATCGATTATACTGGGATGATACCCAACCTCCCTAGCATTCTTTGGTCAATTTTTGACCTGCAGAATGCCCGGACCTTGGATCCCCAAAACCATGGGCTATAGCACACCGATTTGATCTGAAAATGCACTGTTTGCGCCGTTTCACCTATTTGTCCACCGAAATGCCCACAAAAAATTAAACGGACCAAACTGGGATGATCCCCAACCTCCCTGGCATGCCCTGATTGATTTTTTTTCTCACAGCATGCTCGAACTTTGGGCCCACCCCCAAAATTGTGAGTTATAGCAGACTGATTTGGCCCAAAAATGCCCCATTCGCGCCGTTTCACCTGATTGTCCACCCAAATGCCCATGAAAAATTAAACGGGGCACACTGGGATGATCCCCAAACTCCCTGGCATGCTCTAGTCAATTTTCGACCCACAGCAAGCCCGGACCATTAGCCAACCCCCAAAATCATGGGGTATAGCACACCGATTTAGCCTGAAAATTCCCCATTCGTGCCGTTTCGCTCCTTTCTCTACCCAAAAACCCACAAAAAATTTAACGGACCACACTGGCATGATCCTGAACCTCCGTCGCATACCTCGATCGATTTTTAGCACACAGCATGCCCGGACCAATGGCCCACCCCAAAATCGTAGGCTATAGCACACCGATTTGGCCTGAAAATGCCCCATTCGCACCATTTTGCCCGTTTGTCAACCCAAAAGCCTAAGGAAAATTAAATGAACCACACTGGGATGATCCCCAACCTTTCTAGCATACCCCGGTCAATTTTTGGCCCACAACATGCCCGGACTATGAGCACACCCCCAAAATCATGGGCTATAGCACACCAATTTAGCGTGAAAATGCCCCGTTCGCGCTGTTTCGCCAGTTTGTCCACCCAAATGCTCACGAAAAATTAAATGGACCACACTAAGATGATCCTCAACGCCCTTGGCATGGATCGATCATTTTTTGGCACACAGCACGCCCGGACCACGGGCCCACCCATAAACCGTAGGGTATAGCA
>NC_061117.1:226937301-226944464 GCF_002878395.1 Capsicum annuum | reverse complement strand
GAGTTTGAGGATCATCCCCGTGTGGTCCGTTTAATTTTTCATGAGCATTTGGGTTGATAAATGTGCAGAACTGCATGAACGGGGTATTTTTGGGCTAAATCGGTGTGCAACACCCCATGGTTTCGGGGGTGGGCTCGGGGTGTGGGTGTGCTGTGGGCCAAAAATCAATCGGAGTGTGCCAGGGTGGTTGGGGATCATCCTAGTATTGTCCATTAAAATTTTTGTTGGCATTTGGGTTGATAAACAGGCGAAACGACGGAAATGGAGCATTTTCGGGTCAAATTGTTGTGCTATAGTCCACAGTTTTGGTGGTCGGCCTTGGGTCTGGCCGTGCTGTGGGTCAAAAATTGACCGAGGCATCCCAGGGGGGGTTGGGTATCATCCCAGTATGGTCCATTTAATTTTTTGGGGATATTTGGGTGGACAAACGGGCAAAACGGTGTGAATAGGGCATTTTCAGGCTAAATCGGTGTGCTATAGGCCACGGTTTTGGGGGTGAGCCTAGAGTTCGGGCGTGCTGTGGGACAAAAATAACCGGTGCGTGCCAGGGAGGTTGGAGTTCATCCCAGTATGGTTCGTATAATTTTTATTGGGTATTTGGGTGGGCAAACGAGAGAAACAGTATGCGAACGAGGCATTTTTGGGTCAAATCGGTGTGCTATAGCCCATGGTTTGGGGGGTGGGCCTGGTGTCCGGGCATACTGTGGGCTAAAAATTGATAGAGGCGTGGCAGAGAGGTTAAGGATCATCCTAGTATGGTCCATTTAATTTTTTGTGTGTGATTAGGTGGACAAACAGGCGAAACGGTTTAAACAGGGCATTTTAGAGCCGAATCGGTGTGTTATAGCCAATGGTTTTGGGGGTGGGTCCAAGGTTCAGGCGTGTTGTGTGCTGAATATTGATCGGGGCATTCGACGAAGGTTGGGGATCTTCCTAGTATGGTATATTTAATTTTTTATGGGCAGTTGCATGGACAAACGGGAGAAAAGGCGCAAACAAGGCATTTTTCGGCTAAATTGGTATGCTATAGCCCATGGTTTCAGGGGTTGGCTCGGGGTCCGAATATGTTGTGGGCCAAAAATCAACCGGGGCATGCTAGGGTGGTTTGAGATCATCCCAGTATGGTCCATTTTATTTTTTGTGGGGATTTGGGTAGACAAACGGGCAAAACGAAGAATGCTGCATTTTAGGGGTAAATCGGTGTGCTATAGCCCACGGTTTCAAGGGTGGGCGCAGGGTCCAGGCACTCTATGGACTAATAATCGACCGGGGCATGCCAGGGAGGTTGGGGATCATCCCAGTATGGTCCATTTAATTTTTCATGGGCAGTTGGGTGGACAAACAAGCAAAACGATGCAAATGGGGCATTTTTGGGCCAAATCGCTGTGCTATAGCCCACAGTTTTAGGGATGGACCAGTGTTCCGGGCGTGCTGTGGGACAAAAATCAACTGAGGCATGCCAGGGAGGTTGGAGATCATCTCAGTATGGTCCATTTAATTTTTTTGTGGGCATTTGGGTTGACAAATGGGCAAAACGGGGCGAACGGGGCATTTTCAGGCCAAATCGGTATGCTATACCCCACGATTTATGGGTGGGCCCATGGTTCAGGCGTGCTGTATGCCAAAAATCGACCGAGCCATGCCAAGGGGATTGAGGATAATCTTAGTGTAGTCCGTTTAATTTTTCGTGGGCATTTCCATGGACAAATTGGCAAAACAGCGCGACCGGGGCATTTTCACGCTAAATCTGTGTGCTATAGCCCATGATTTTATGGGTTGGCTCATTGTTCGGGCATGCTGTGGGCGAAAAATTGACTAAGGCATGCTAGGAAGGTTGGGATCATCCCAGTGTGGTCTGTTTAATTTTCCTTAGGCATTTGGGTTGACAAACGGGCAAAACGATGCGAACAGGGAATTTTCAGGCCAAATTGGTGTGCTATAGCCTACGATTTTGGGGTGGGCCCTTGGTCCGGGCGTGTTGTGTGCCAAAAATTGATCGAGGCATGCCACGGAGGTTGAGGATCATCCCAGTGTGGTCCGTTAAGTTTTTTGTGGGTATTTCGGTAGAGAAACGAGCGAAACGGCGCGAACGGGGCATTTTTAGGCTAAATCGGTATGCTATACCCCATGATTTTGGGGGTTGGCTCATGGCCCGAGCGTGTTGTGGGCCAAAAATTGATCGGGGCATGACAGGGAGGTTGGGAATCATCCCAATGTGGCTCATTTTATTTTTTGTGGGCATTTGGGTGGATAATCAGGCGAAACGGCGCCAATGGGGCATTTTCGGGCCAAATTGGTGTGCTATAACTCACAATTTTGGGGGTGGGCCTAGAGTTCGGGCATGCTGTGCGACAAAAATCAATCCGGGCTTGCCAGGGAGGTTAGAGATCATCCCAGTATGGTCCATTTAATTTTTCATGGGCATTTAGGAGGACAAACGGGCAAAACGGCATGAACGGGGCATTTTCGAGCTGAATCGGTGTGCTGTAGCCCATGGTTTCGAGGGTGGGCTTGGGGTCTTAGCGTGCTGTGGGTCAAAAATCGACTGGGGTATGCCAGGGAGGTTGGATATTGTCCTAGTGTGCTCCGTTTAATTTTTGTTGGCATTTGGGTGGACAAACAGGCGGAACGGCGCGAATGGGGCATTTTCGGGTCAAATTGGTGTGCTATAGTTCACGGTTTTGGTGGTTGGCCTTGGGTCTGGCCGTGCTGTGGATCAAAAATTGACCTTGGCATTCCAGGGGGTTAGGGATCATCCCAGTGTTGTCTGTTTAATTTTTTGGGGGTATTTGGGTTGACAAACGGGCAAAACGGTGTGAATAGGGCATTTTCGGGCTAAATCAGTGTGCTATAGACCACGGTTTTGGAGATGGGCCTAGAGTTCGGGGGTGCTGTGGGCCAAATATCGACCGGGGCATGCCAAGGAGGTTGGAGATCATCCCAGTATGGTTCGTATAATTTTCGGGCTAAATTGGTGTGCTATAGCCCACGATTTTGTGGGTGGGCTCGTGTCCAGGTGTGCTGTGGCTCGAAAAACTGATCAGCGCATGCCAGGGAGGTTGGGGATCATCCCAGTGTGGTCCGTTTAATTTTTGGTGGGAATTTGGGTGGATAAATGGGTGAAACGGCGCGAACGGTGCATTTTCGGACCAAATCAGTGTGCTATACCCCACGATTTTGGGGGGTCCGAGGTCCGATTGTTCTGTGGGTCAAAAATTGACCAGAGAATTTTTAGGAGGTTGGGGATCATCCCATTATAATCGGTTTAACTTTTTGTGGGTATTTGGGTGGACCAACGGGCAAAATGGCGCGAATGGGGTATTTTCAGGCCCAATCGGTGTGCTATAGCCCACGATTTTGGGGCTGCACCCGGGGTTTGGGCGTGCAGCGTTCAAAAATCAAACAGAGCGTGCCAAAGAGGTTGGGGATCATCCTAGTGTGGTCTGTTTTATTTTTCGTGGGCATTTGGGTGGACAAATGGGAGAAACGGCGCAAACGGGGCATTTTTGGGCCAAATCGATGTGCTATATCCCATTGTTTTAGGGGTGGGCCCAGTTCAGGGTGTGCTGTGGGCCAAAAATCGATATGGGCATGCCAGGGAGGTTGGGGATCATCCCAGTGTAGTCCATTTAATTTTTTATGGGCATTTGGATGTTTAAACGGGCGAAACGGGGTGTTTTCAGGCCAAATCGGTGTGCTATAGCCCACAATTTTTGGGGTGGGCCCGGGGTCCGAGTGTGATGTAGGTCGTAAATCGATCAGGACATGCCAGGGAGGTTGGGGATCATCCCAGTGTGGTTTGTTTAATTTTTTATGAGCATTTGTGTGGAAAAACGGGCAAAACGGTATGAACGAGGCATTTTCGGGCCAAGTCGGTGTGCTATATCCCATGGTTTTGGGGGTGGGCCTGAGGCTTGGGCGTGCTATGGGCTAAAAATCAATTGAGGTGTGCCAGGGAGTTTGGGGATCATCCCAGTATGCCTGTTTAATTTTTCTTGGGCATTTGGGTTGACAAACGGGCAAAACAATGTGAACGGAGCATGTTCGAGTCAAATCGGTGTGCTATAGCTTACGATTTTAGGGGTTGGCCCTGGGTTTGGCCATTTTATAGTTTTAAAATTGATTGGGACATGCCAGGGGGTTGGGGATCATCCTAGTGTGGTCCATTTAATTTTTCATGGTCATTTGGGTGGACAAACGGGCGAAACGGCACAAATGGGTTATTTTTGGGCTAAATCGGTGTGCTATAGCCCACGGTTTTGGTGGTGGGCCTGGGTTTCGGGCGTGCTGTGTGCCAAAAATTGACCGAGGCATGCCAGGGAGGTTGGGGATCATCCTAGTGTGGTCCGTTTAATTTTATGTGGGTATTTGGGTGGACAATTGGGCAAAACGGCGTGACGGGGCATTTTTAGACTAAATCGTTATGGTATAGCCCATGGTTTTGGGGGAGGCCCCCGGTTCCGAGCGTACTATGGGCTGAAAATTGATCGGTTCATGCCAGGGAGGTTGGGGATTATTCCAGTCCTATGATTTTGGGGTTAGGCCCAGGGTACGGGCGATCCAAGGAAGTTGGAGATCGTCCCAGTGTGGTCTGTTTAATTTTTTGTGGGTATTTGGGTGGATAAACGGGCAAAACGGCACGAACGGGGCATTTTGCGTCCAATAGGTGTGCTATAACCCACGATTTTGGGGGTGGGCACAGGGTTCGGGCGTGCTGCTGGCCAAAAATCGATCGGGGCATACCAGTGAGGTTAGAGATCATCCTAGTATGGTCCTTTTAATTTTTCATAGGCAACTGGGTGGACAAACATGCGAAACAGCGTGAATGGGGCATTTTCGGGCCAAATCGATGTGCTATAGCACACGATTTTAGGGGTAGGCCAGGTTTCCAGGCATGCTGTGGTCCAACTATTGACTGGGGCATGCCAGGGAGGTTAGGGATCATCCCAGTGTGATCTGATTAATATTTTGTATTCTTTTGGGTGGACAAACGGGCAAAACGGTGTAAATAGGGCATTTTCAAGTGAAATTGATGTGCTATAGCCCATGGTTTTGGGGGTGGTTCTGGGGTCCGAGCGTACTTTGGGCCATAATCGACCAGGGCATTCCATGGAGATTGGGATTGTCCCAATGTGGTTCGTTCAATTTTTTGTGGGTATTTGGGTGGACAAACGGGCAAAACAGCGCGAACTGGACATTTTTTAGCCAAATTGATGTGCCATAACCCACGATTTTAGGGGTGGGCCCAGGGTTCGGGAATGCTGTGGGCCAAAAATTGACCGTGGCATGCCAGGGAGGTTGAGGATCATTCCAATGTAGTTCACTGAAATATTCGTGGTCATTTGGGTGGACAAACGAGCGAAACAGCGTGAAAGGGGCATTTTTGGGCTAAATTTGTGTGTTATAGCCCACGGTTTTGGGGGTGGATCCCGGGGCATGCCAGGGAGGTTGGGGATCATCCCAGTGTGGTCTATTTAATTTTTTGTAGGTATTTTGGTGGACAAACGGGCGAAACGGCGCGAACAAGGCATTTTCAAGCCAAATTGTTGTGCTATAGCCCATGTTTTTGGGGGTGGGCTCGGGGTCCGGGCGTGCTATGGAACGAAAATCTATCGAGGCATGCCAAGGAGGTTAGGTATCATCCCAGTGTGATCCGTTTAATTTTTTGGGGTCATTTGGGTGGACAAATTGGACAAATGGCATGAACGGGACATTTTTGGGCCTAATCGATATGCTATAGCCTACGGTTTTTGGGGTGGGCCCAGGGTTCGGGCATGCTGTGGAATAAAAATTGATCGAGGTATGACAGGTGCGATAGTGACTGCACCTCCTTGGCACTACATTAACTCACGGGGTTTCAATTTTTGACCTTCTTTGCTTCCTTCTTTTATTTGTTAAGTATTCTCAAGATGGGTGTTGTCTGTTCAATCATTACATTAACTTTTTCAGTTTTCTCTTTTTCTTTTTCACTACACCTAACTTGTTGTTCATTTTCCTTTTTTTACCTCTCTTCATACTCATAATGCATCACACACCTCTATAGTAGCCACCCTCAACTTAGGTTATTTGCCTAAGTCAAGGTGCACAGTGTCCAAAGAAGACCAGGGCCAAAACAGGTTCATTGTGATGTAATGGGAAGGTGAAAAGTGTATAAGAAAGAACTGGGCTATTTAGGCGCAAAAAGGGATCAAGGGATATTATTCATATTTGGACAGTCATTTAAGCTAAAATGGGTTAACATGCAAAAACGGCCTATAATCCTTTCCTAACGCCTATCCTATGACTATGGTACAACTAACTGGGCAAGTTCTAGATTCAATGCACAATGGGAACTGAGTAAGACCTTACACGCACATAGCACACAAGTACATAGCACATCACTACTCATCCATTTCATGCACTTGTTTAACAATGGTTATTCAGTTGCCAGACTAATGCCACAAAAAGATACACCGTGGTCACAAATGGATGCAATTCACATAGAAATATATCAGACCAATGAAGAGGTGCTCAAAAATCTCAAAAACAAGTTAATTGCCTTAGTTACTTGTATTTCTCACAACACATCACAAACAAAGTACAATACTCCTAAATATGTTGGTCTACTAAGAACAAGACTCTGGGAAAAAGAGGCACGACAACAAAAATCCACGGAGGACATCAACACCCATAAGTAGCCCCTCAACTTAAATTCATGCAATGTCTCCAATGTATCACACTAAAACAAGAGAATTATAAATATACATGTGGCACCATGGATGTGAAGATCTGATGTCAATCACATAAGATGAATACAAAAAACAAAATACCTTGGGTTGCCTCCCAAGCAGCGCCTCGTTTAACATCGTGGCGCGACTCAGTTATCTTGACTACTTAGACTTCGTCAAGATACCTTGTTGATAATTATTTATGTCTCCACTTGGAGGACTTGAAATGCTGGCCCAACTTTTGATCAATACATCTTCGGGGTGTGTTGGGCAAATGTGAGGGCATGATGAGGAATGTTCTATCACGCCACTTCGAAGACTTGAACTGCTTTCCCAGTTTAGCATCAAACTTTCGTGTGGACTCATTGGGCAACGCCCAGGATCTTAAAAATCCACTAAATGGATATCGATCTTTAAGCTTCTTGGCCTTCAAGACTGGGGTTGTAGTATACCCTT
>NC_061117.1:226936634-226937201 GCF_002878395.1 Capsicum annuum | reverse complement strand
TCCAAAATGTAAGAATTTTCCTCCTCATTTTCAAAATTCATCATTTGCTTGGGTGGTTCGAATTTCTTCACATCCACCAAGCATAATGTTGAAAATTGGTTCGAATGAGGACTGACTCTCAATTCGGGAGCAGCGTCTCTATTAGTATCTTTACCCCAAAATGGACTAGAGTCTTCACAATGATTGTTCTTAATTTCTTCTTTCAATTCTAGTACCATTTCCTCATCTTTGGCATCTTCGTTCATGAATGGTTCGGTTGGTTGGGAAATCTCCAATAGAAGATCAACATCAAGCTCATCATCAGTATAGGATTCTTGCTCCTCATCTTTACACTCTTCCATTATGTTAAATGATTCCACAGACAAGTGATGTTGGGCGTATTTATACGTCTAAGCACCATAACTTACCCATGTTTTAGCTAAGTTTTGAGGATAAAATACATAATTCTTGCACTTTTAGTCTATTTTTAGTTAAGTGAGCTGACCTATGTGATTAGCATACTTTTTAGGTACTAATGAGGAAGATTACAGCACTTTGGGGACCTGTGGACAGCAAAGGAAAACTTCA
>NC_061117.1:226910006-226933634 GCF_002878395.1 Capsicum annuum | reverse complement strand
ATCTGCCTAATATTAGGAATAAAATCAGCAACGTAATTGAGGCTTCCAAGGAACCTTTGGAGCTGAGTTTTATCAGAAATTTCATTAGGGAATTTGGTAGCGAATTCTATAGCCCTACAAATAGGCTTTTGACTCCCTCTATGCAAATCATGACCCAAGAAGCGGATGGAAGTCTTGAAAAGTTTCATTTTCTTAGCACTTACAACCAAACCGTTTAATTTTACGATCTTAAAGAAAGTATTAAGATGTTTAAAATGCGAATCAATGTTATCAGAAAAAATTAATACATCATCAATGTAAACAATTGACATGTAGGAATAATCATTGAAAATATTATTCATAATATTCTGAAATTCAGAGGGAGCATTTTTAAGTCCAAAAGGTAAGACGTTCCATTCGTAGTGCCCAAAAGGGACATTGAAGGCAGTCTTATATTTATCTTTTTCAACAATTTGAATTTGCCAGAAACCTGACTTCATATCAAATTTGCTGTACAGATTGGCTTTGCAAGTCCTTTTAAGAAGATCCCTTTTATTAGGGATTGGATGCCTGATCCATTTTAGGACAGCATTGAAAGGTTTGTAGTTAATTACAAGACGAGGAGTCCCTCGTTCTTTTTCAGCACTATTATTTACATAAAATGCTGAACAACTCCAAGGGGAGTTAGAGGGTCTAATGATTCCTTTATCGAGAAGATAGTTGATTTCTGTTTTACAAATCTCCATCATCTCGTGGTTCATTTGGATAGGTCTGGCTTTGGTAGGAATGTTTTGTTCATCAAAGCCAGGGATGTAGGGAAGTTCTACGAGATGTTTTTTGCGTTCCCAAAAAGCGTTTGGCAATTCAGAGCAGATCTCATCTTCGAACTTCTTTTGGAGGATAGATATTTTGCTAAGCATCTCTGGGGTTTTTAAGGTTTGCTCAATACGTTTGAGCTGAACATCAGTTTGCAAATAGTGAAGATGGGAAGAGAGACGATTAAGTTTAAAAACAGTTTCGTCTTTGAGTCGCTGCTGTTCATTAGAAGAGAGCGGGCGAAGTAAGGGGAAGAATAGTTCAGTATCCATTAAAGTGGAGCGAATACCGTCATAATCACTCCGGTAAGGTCGGAGTTGATTTACAAAAGGGATCCCCAGAATGATATCTTCCGTGATATCCTCGGTGATAACAAAATCATTAATAAGGCAGACGCCATTATTACAGACGTGAGCTTTTCGAAGCTGATAATTAATCCGCATTTTTTCGCCTGTAGCAGAGTATAGGCGAGAGGTACTCTTTTGGAGATACCGAGTGGGAATGAGGCCTTTGACCATACAGTTACTGTCGGCACCGGTGTCAAAAAGAGCGACTTTGTTTATTACAAAGTCTTTGTCAATGACAATTTTGACTGCAATGTGTTCACTGTAGGCTTTAATGGCAGATATATTTTTTGAGGTGGAAGGAATATCAGAGATTTCTTCACCGGGAAAGGAGACGGGTTCCTTGAGATGATTAGTCGGGATGCTAATATGAGGAGGCGGAGACGTAGGGAGAGAAGCCTTTGGTGAGGCTGATTGTAGGACTTGTTCCGTTAGGACATGCAATTCTACCTGATCAAGCCGGATCTTAAGACTTTTGATCTCTCCTTTCAAATTGGAGATTTCGCCTTTAAGATCTGCTATAGAGGGTTCAGAAGGAGTATTAAATTTAGCCACAACTCTTTTCATGGAGAAAGGCTGAATGACGGGTTTAGGTTTAGAAGTGCTTTCGTCTTGGGAAAGCACCAGGCGTTTGAGCTCCTGAAGGTACTTACTTCTGAGATCGTCGTCATCAATATGCTCAATAATGTCAAACAAAATTTCTTTTGGTTTGTCGGTGATGACATGGATGCTTTTTCTTGAGCATGTACAGAAAGTACCGTTGCACTCGCAATCTTGCCCAGATTGGGAACTGTCAGACTCATAAGCGGCGTTAATAAAATCTTCGTCACTGTATGCATTATTGGAAGAAGAATAGGAGTCAGAGGCGTCAGAGGGATCGTCCATAATAGAGAAAAGTTTTTCTTTGGTTTCATCAGTTAGATCAAGCAGATTGATTTTCTTCTTTTTATCGGAAGTACAATCTTTCGCCCTATGGCCGGTTTTGCCACAAGTCCAGCAGGTATCTTTGGATTTTTTGGACGATTTTTGTTTAGTCTTCCGGCGAGGTTTATACGACTCCTTATTAGAAGTCTTCTTTTGAGGGTAAGGTTTTTTGTGAAGTCTAGAGGGCTTCCTTTTGTGTCTTTTACTATCAGCGAGATCAGTAAATCCATAATCATGACAGAAAGTTGCCAGACCATATTTACTATTCTGCTTAAGTTGTTGCTTAAGCTTGAGGTCTGTACAGAGTTCTATACCCGTAGTGGTGATGAAACTTACTAAGTCTCCATAGGTAAGGATATGGTAAGGAATTTGTCCTTCGAATCTATCCTTAAGCTTTGTTCGTACTTTATCGGCAAACAACGGAGGAAGACCACTGATGAATCATTCTTTCCAGAAGTCGTTGTTGCAGTCTGGTCTGATCATAACCTTTATAAGGAAGGTATCTTTATACCACCTAAAATCTGCTAGGTTTTTACAACGAAGGTTATTAAGGATTTCGAGACTCCTATCTTGGAAGAGTTTAGGTTCTCCAACAAAATGTCTAGCTATGTGATAGAGGAGGGTTGCACAGGCATCTTCTTGTGCTTATTGAACCATAGTCTCTTGGCCATCTACAGTTCGAGCCACTTGTTCAAGGACCGTGGCATTATAGATGAGGTTCTTTTCGTCTTCGGAGACATAGTTGTCCCACCAGTGTTTAAGCATACCGGTAAAACCTGATACAATCATGGTGGCGGCTCCTTTGTCAGAGGAACCTTTGATTTTATAGGCTGTGATGGCAACAGCTATCTCATGGAGTTTATTGTAGATCTGATGTTCGGCCAGACCATCAATGTTCCATTCGGTTATTCCTCTCCCATCATGATTACATGTGGAGAGATAAGGGTTTTCTTCAAATTGGACGTCAGGGGGAGAAGGTTTTCGATAGTAGTTTTTTCTAGTGGAAAACCGTTCACTAGTAAGTCGAGAGAGGGAATTCTTTGCGTTAGAGCCAGAGGAATCTTTAGAACTAGAAGCTTCTTGAGAAACTTTGAATTTGGTGAGTTTGGAATTGATTTTTTCTAAAATTTGTTCAGATAATTTGAAATCATCATTCAGGTTTGGGAACTTATCCTTGTGGAATTCCGGAAGCTTGAAGATAGGATTGGAAAGAGGTTTAGAGCTCGGAGTGCTCTTAATCGGTAGAGGGGCAGAAAGAGGAGAACTCTTGGTGTCTTCTATCTGCTGAGAAATGGTATGAAGAACTTGATTAGTATAATTGTTTTGTTCAATTATTCTATCAAGATCTTTACACTGAGGCGTCATAGTGCCTCGTTCTGATCTAGTCTTAAAGGGTGAAGCCTTAATGACTTCGTTGGAGTAGGAAATGTTAAGTCCTTCTAAAGGAGGGGTTGCGGATTCTATTACTGTGTTTCTTTGGGTATACCATTTGGTAATGATAACGTTAAGGGAGTCTGTTTGGTTTTCTATTTTTCCAGTTTTTTCAAACCAGAAAAAGAATTCCATGTCGCAACGGAGTCTTTTCATGTCGGCTATCCATAGCCGTCCAAACTCCTTCTGTTCTTCTGGAGAGTAGGTACTTCCGTACCATCTTCTCTTGAGAGTGTCTTTCGGATGGTTCCATCGGGCCTTTAGAGCCTGTAGATCCGTAACATATTCGTCATCTTCAGACTGAATGACGAATAGGCTAGGGTCTGTTCTGGCCTTCTGAGGAGGAGCCATTTCAGAGGCTGAAGGGCTTCCTGGCTCGTAAAGATTTTCGGGTTCGTTGACCCTTGTGTTTTGATAATAGACTTTAGGGACAGGACCCGAGTAGTCAACTCCTCTAATCGTTCCCTTATCATTAGTGCCACCGTGATCACTCTCTAGCGGGGTTTTGGATGAAGAGGCCTGTGTAGAGACAGACCTGCGAGAGGAAGAGAGCCGAGATGGGTCGACCCCGAGGAATTTCAGGTCTATAGATCCATCTGGATGCTGAACGACCCTTTCGATCTGGGATTGTTCAGAATAAATCCGAATAGGGCGGGTGATAGCCTCAAAATGCCAATCATTACTATGGAGGATATCATTCCAAACTAGAGCTTTTGGAACAAAGACGGTGCTACGATCTTTGTTTGCTTCCATGAGGGTGGTAACCCCTTTAGGGCTCGTGAACCTAGCTTTAGGGGCTAGGGTAGTACCCATAAGGCGGTAATATACACGGTATATGATCACTATTTCTCGCGTATTGTCCTTACTATTCATGTTTTTTGTTTTAACATTCAGTGTTAAAACATCCATGATATTAGGATCATTTATATCCACCGAGAACTTTGGGTAGCAATTAAAGTAGACCGGGCCATCGGCGAGGTTACTTTGAATTACCCCTAAGAGCGAATCGTCAAAATTCAACAGACGAGCATCTCGTAGGATAGCGCAGACAGGAATATCTAAACCTTGTCGGAAAAGAGGCTTGATAGCAACTTGAACAAGTCCATCATGCAGATAGTTAAACTGATTTTTAAATCTGTTAATATCTAATTCGTTGAACAGTTGAATAATTTCTAAAGAATTGTTAATGGCGACAGTAGACTCAGAGGTCTTGATATTATGTTTTTTTAAAAAACTAAATTTTCCAATTTGGTAAATTGTATTGAAAGATTCTTCTGGAATACTCTAGTTTTATAGGTCATTTTCAATTGTAGCAATCGGAGTTGCTTGAGAAGATAAATTAACAGTGTTTTTAACATGACTATTCATCTTAAAGAAACTGCCTAGAGGCTGATAGAGCAAATACATTTATAAGGCAAACATATCACAAAAAGCAAGTATGAAATAACTAAATTTAATTATGCTGATAGATCTATGGCTTATGGGGTCTTAACAAGTTTTAATGGCATTATACTATAAACAACTAAGAGTTTTCACAGTGACGGGACCACCAACAAGGTCTAACACGCTTCTCCTAAGCTTACGACCTACTTTCAGGCTGACCAACATCTTCACCGGAGATTAATCGGTTCCGTAAAACACCTAAGTAGTAAATAGACACCCCGGACTTGGATTAAAACTCCATTATAAGACAAGACCGAATAATATAATTAAGTTTTAGGTAAAGCATACCAGAATAAAATAATATGTTTTTTTATAAATATAATTTGGCTCATGCTCTAGACAGATTATATGTTTAGCCGCTCATGCTGAACATATAATCTGCCAACATGGCTCTGATACCAGAAAACGGATAGACTATCATAAAAACGGATCGTAGAAACAATACTGTTTAATCTAAATAAACTTGTAAGCACCGATTTGTCCCAAAAATTCCCTGTTAGCATTGTTTTGCTCATTTGTCCACCCAAATGCCCATAAAAAATTTAACGAACTATACTGGGATGATCCTCAACCACCCTGGCATGCCCTGATCATTTTTCTTACCACAGCATGCTCGGACCCAAGTCCCACCCCAAAACCGTGGGCTATATAGCACACCGATTTGGCCTGAAAATGCCCCGTTTTCACCGTTTCACTCATTTGTTTACCCAAATGCCCAAAAAAATTAAATGAACTACACTGGGACAATCCCCAACCTCCTTGGCACTCCCCAATCAATTTTTGACCCACAGCACTCCCCGAGCTCGGGCCCACCCCCAAAACCATTGGCTATAGCACATCGATTTGGCCCGAAAATGCCCCGTTCGCGTTGTTTCCCCCATTTTGTCTACCCAAATGCCCACATAAAATTAATCGGACCATACTGGGACAATCCTCAACCTCCCTAGAACGCCCCGGTCGATTTTTGGCCCACAGCACGTTGGGACCCTGGGCCCACCTCCAAAACCGTGGGCTATAGCACACTGACTTACCCCAAAAATATCCCGTTCATATCGTTTATCCAGTTTTTCCACCCAAATGCCCATGAAAAATTAAACGAGCCATATTGGGATAATCCCCAACCTTCCTGGCATGCACCGATCATTTTTTGGCCCATAGCACGCTCGAACCTCTGGCCCACCCCCAAAATCGTAGGCTATAGCACACTGATTTGGGCCAAAGATGCCCCGTTCATGCCATTTTGACCATTTGTCCATCTAAATGACCACAAAAAGTTAAACGGACCACACCGAGATGATTCACAACCTCCCTGGCACGCCCAGAACTATTTTCATCACATAGCACGCCCGGACCCCGGTCCCACCCCCGAAACCGTGGGCTATAGCATACCAATTTGGCACAAAAATACCCTGTTTGAGCCGATTCACACCAAATGCCCATTAAAAATTAAACGGACCATACTGGGATGATCTCTAGTCTCCCTGGTATGCCCCGGTCAATTTTCAGCCCACAGCATGCCCGGACGTTAGGCCCTCCCCAAAAACCATGGCCTATAGCACACTGATTTGGCCCGAAGGTGCCTAGTTCACGCCGTTTCGCCCGTTTGTCAACCCAAATTCCCATGAAGAATTAAATGGACCATACTGGGATGATCCCCAACCTCCTGGGTATGCCCCGATCAATTTTAGGCCCACAGCACACTCGGATCCCGGGCCCACCCCCAAAACTGTGGGCTATAGCACACCGATTTAGCCTGAAAATGCCCCATTCACGTCGTTTCACCAGTTTGTCCACCCAAATGGACAAGAAAAATAAAATGGACCATACTGGGATGATTCCCAATCTCCTTGGTATGCCCCGATTAATTTAGCCCACAGCACGCCCAGACCCTAGGCCCACCCCAATACCGTGGGCTATAGCACACTAATTTAGCCCGAAAATGCACCATTCGTGCCATTTCGCCCTTGTACTACCCAAATTCCCATAAAAAATAAAACAGACCATACTGGGACGATCCCCAAATTCCCTGGCATTCCCCGGTCGATTTTCGGCCCACAGCACGCTCGGACCCCGATCCAACCCCCAAAACCATGGGCTATAGCACACAGATTTAGCCTAAAAATGCCCCGTTCACATAGTTTCGCCCGTTTGTCCGCCCAAATGCCCATAAAAAATTAAATGGACCACACTGATATAATCGCTAACCTCCCTGGCATGCCCCAGTAAATTTTTCGCACACAGCATTCCTGGACTCTGGTTCCACTCTCAAAACCGTGGGCTATAGCACACCGATTTGGC
Organism: Capsicum annuum; assembly: GCF_002878395.1. Taxonomy (NCBI): domain Eukaryota; kingdom Viridiplantae; phylum Streptophyta; class Magnoliopsida; order Solanales; family Solanaceae; genus Capsicum; species Capsicum annuum. The sequence goes on along the minus strand of NC_061117.1, from coordinate 226,926,399 downwards.
TTAAAAATGCCCCATCCGTGTAGTTTCGCCCGTTTGTCCACCCAAATACCCTTGAAAAATTTAACGGACCACACTTGACGATCTCCAACCTCACTGGCAGGCCTCGATCAATTTTTAGCCCACAGTACTCCTGGACCCCGAGCCCACCCCCGAAACCGTGGGCTATAGCACACCAATTTGTTCCAAAAATGCTCCGTTCACATCGTTTTGCCCGTTTGTCCAACCAAATGCCCACAAAAAATTGAACGGACCACACTGGGATGATACCCAACCTCCCTGTCATGCCTCGATCAATATTTGGCCCACAGCACGCCCGGACCCCAAGCCCATCACCAAGACCATGAGCTATAGCACACTGATTTGGCCCTAAAATGCTCCATTTTGCCCATTTCTCCTCCCAAATACCCATGAAAAATTAAACAGACCACACTAGGATTACCCCCAACCTCTCAGACATTCTCCAATCAATTTTTGGCCCATAGAACGCTCGAACCCCAGGCCCACCTTGAAACCGTGGGCTATAGCACACCGATTTGGCCTGAAAATGTCCCGTTCCCGTCGTTTCGCCCGTTTGTCCACCAAAATACATAATAAAAAATGAACGAACCACAGTAGGATGATCCTCAACCTCCCTGCCATGCCTTGGTTGATTTTTGGCCCACAACTTGCCTGAACCCTGGGCCCAACCCCAAAACCGTGGGCTATAGCTCACGGATTTGACCAGAAAATGCGTTGCTTAAGCCATTTCACCCGTTTGTCCTCCCAAATACCCACAAAATATTAAACAAACCATCTTGGGATGATTCCCAACCTGTGTGGCATGACCTGGTCAATTTTTGCCCAAGAGCACGCTCGAACCCCGAGCCCACCCCCGAAATCGTGTGCTATAGCACACCGATTTAGCCAAAAAATGCCCCGTTCGCGCTGTCTCACTAGTTTGTTCACCCAAATACCCATGAAATATTAAACAAACCATACTGGGATAATCCCCAATCTCCTAGCATGCCCCGTTCAAATTTGAGCCCATAGTACGACTGGACCCCGGGCCCACCCCAAAACCGTGATCTATAGCACACCGATTTGACCTAAAAATGCCCCATTCGCACCGCTTCGCCCATTTGTCCACCCAAATTCCCAAAAAAAATTAAACGGATTATACTGGGATGATACCCAACCTCCCTTCCACGCCCCGGTCAATTTTTAGCCCACAGCATCCCGGATTCTGGGCCCACCCCTGAAACTGCTCTGTTTAATCCATTTCACCCGTTTGTCCACCCAAATACCCACAAAAAATTAAATGAACCACATTGGGATGATCCCCAACCTCTCTAGCATGCGCCAATTAATTTTCAGCCCACAACACACCCGAACCCTGAGCCCACCCCCAAAACCGTGGGCTATAGCATACTGATTTGGCCCAAAAATGCCCCGTTCGCACCGATTTGCCCATTTGTCCATGCAAATGCCCATGAAACATTAAACGGACCACACTGGGACGATCTCCAACCTCCTTGGCATGCCTCGATTGATTTTTAGCCTACAGCACGGTTGGACCCCGGGCCAACCCTCAAAACTGTGGGCTATAGCACACTGATTTATCCCGAAAATGCCCCATTCATGTTGTTTTCCTCTTTTGTCCACCCAAATGCCCACAAAAAATTTAACGGACCACACTGGGATGATCCTCAACCACCCTGGCATGCTCCAGTTAATTTTTGACCCATAATATGCCTTGACCCTGGGCACAACCATGAAACCGTGGGTTATAGCACACCGATTTTTCCCGAAAATGCCTTGTTTGTGTTGTTTAGCTCGTTTGTCTACCTAAATGCCTATGAAAAATTTAACGGACCACACAAGGACAATCCCCAACCTCTATGGCATGCACTGGTTGATTTTCAGCCCTCACCACACCTGAACACTAGGCCAACCCTCAAAACCGTGGGCTATAGCACACCGATTTATCCTAAAAATGCCCCATTCGCGCCATTTCACCCGTTTGACCACCCAAATGCCTATGAAAAATTTAACGGACCATACTACGATGATCCCCAATCTCCCTGGCATGCCCCGGTCAATTTTTGGCCCACAGCACGCTCGGAACCCCGGCCTACCCCCAAAACTGTGGGCTGTTCCTATTGTTTTGCTCGTTTGTCCACCTAAATGCCCACAAAAAATTTAACGGATAATTCTAGGACAATCCTCAAACTCCCTGGCACGCCCCAATCGATTTTCAGCCAACAACACGCTTGGACCCTGCGCCTACCCCTGAAACCGTGGGAAATAAAATAGCGATTTAGCTCGAAAATGCCCTGTTCACGCCGTTTCACCCGTTTCTCCACCTAAATGCCCACGAAAAATTAAACGGACCATACTGGGATAATCCCTCTTTCCTGGCATACCCCGATCAATTTTCAGCCCACAGTATGCTCGGACCCTGGGCCCACCCCAAAACCGTAGGCTATAGCACACCGATTAGGCTTGAAAATGCCTCGTTCACACCATTTTGCCAGTTTGTCCACCCAACTGGCCATGAAAAATTAAACGGACCATACTGGGATAATCCCAACCTCATTGGCATACCTCGGTTGATTTTCAACCCACAATACGCCCAGACACCGAGCCCACCCCCAAAAATGTGGGCTATAGCACACCTATTTGTCTCGAAAATGCCCCGTTTGCGCCATTTCACCTGTTTGTCCTCCCAAATGCCCACAAAAATTTAAACAGACCATACTGCAATGATATCCAACCTCCCTAGCGTGCCCTAATTAATTTTTGGCCCACACCAGGCCTGGACCACAAGCCCACCATAAAAAATGTGGGCTATAAAACACTGATTTGGCTCTAAAATGCGCCGTTTGCGCTGTTTAGCCCATTTATCTTTACAAATACCCACAAAAAGTTAAACGAACCATACTGGGATGATCCCTAACCTCCCTGGAATATCTCAGTTGATTTTCAGCCCACATCACGCTCGGACCCTAGGCCCACCCCCGAAACCGTGGGCTATGGCACACCAATTTGGCCCAAAAATGCCCCATTCACTCCGTTTCTCCCGTTTGTCCACCTAAATTCCCACAAAAAATTAAATGGACCACACTGGGATGATTCCCAACCTTCCTAGCATGCCCCGATTGATTTTCAGCCCACAGCATGCCCGGAACCTGGGCCCACCCCAAAATCATAGGCTATAGAACACCGATTAGGCCCAAAAATGCCCCGTTTATGCCGTTTTGCCAGTTTGTCCACTCAACTTGCCACGAAAAATTAAACAAACCACATTGGGACAATCCCCAACCTTCTTGGCATGCCTCAATCGATTTTTAGCCCACGTACACCCGAACCCCGAGCTCACCCCTGAAAATATGGGTTGTAGCACACTAATTTAGCTCGAAAATACCTCGTCTGAGCCATTTCACCTGTTTGTCCTCCCAAATGCCCACAAAAATTTAAATAGACCATACTGGGATGATCCCTAACCTCCCTGGCATGCCCCGATTAATTTTTATCCCACAGCAGGCCCAGACCCCAAGCCCACCATCAAAACCGTGGGCTATAAAACACTAATTTAGCTCGAAAATGCCCCGTTCGCGCTGTTTAGCCTGTTTGTCTATACAAATACCCGTAAAATGTTAAACGCACCATACTAGGATGATGCCCAACCTACCTGGCACATCCCAGTTGATTTTCAGCCCACATCACGCCCAGACCCCAGGCCCATCCCTGAACCCGTGGGCTATAGCACACCAATTTGGTCTGAAAATGCCCCATTCGCTCCGTTTTGCCTGTTTGTCCACCTAAATTCCCATGAAAAAGGAAATGGACCACACTGGGATGATCCCCAACCTCCCTGGCATGCCCCATTCAATTTTTGATCCACAGCACGCTCGGAACCTGGGCCTACCCCTAAAACCGTGGGCTATAGCACACTGATTTGGCCCAAAAACACTCCATTTGCGCCGTTTCGCTGTTTATCCACATAAATGCCCATGTAAAGTTAAACGGACCATACTGGGATGATCCCCAATTTTCCTGGCATGTTTCGATTGATTTTCGGCCCACAGCATGCCCGAACCCCATGGCCACCCCCCGAAACCGTGGGCTATAGCATACCGATTTGGCTCAAAAATGCCCCGTTCCAGCCGTTTCGCCCGTTAGTCCATCAAAATACCTATAAAAAATTAAACGGACCATACTAGGATGATCCCCAACCTCTTTAGCTTGCCCCAATCAATTTTTAGCTCACAATATGCCCGGACCCCGGGCCCCACCCCAAAATCATTAGCCATAGCACACTGATTTGACCCGAAAATGCGCCGTTCGTGCTGATTCACCCGTTTGTCCACCCAATTACCCATGAAATATTAAACGGACCATACTGGGATGATCCTCAACCTCCCTGGAATACCCTGGTCGATTTATGGCCTACAACACACCCGAACCCGAAGCCCACCCCCAAAACCGTGGGCTATAACACACTGATTTTGCCCAAAAATGCCCCGTTCACGCTGTTTTGCCCGTTTGTCCACTCAAATGCCCATGAAATATTAAATGGACCATACTGGGATGATCCCCAACCTTTTTGGCATGCCCCGGTCAATTTTTAGCACACAGCACTCCATGACCCCGGACCCACCTGCAAAATCGTGGTCTATAGCACACCGATTTGGCCCAAAAATGCTCCATTCGCACCGTTTCACCCATTTTTCCACCCAAATGCCCACAAAAAATTAAACAAACCATATGGGCACGATCCCTAATCCTCCTTTCCACGCCCCAGTTGATTTTTAGCCAATAGCACGCCGGACCCGGGCCTACCCCCAAAATCGTGGGCTATAGCACACCGATTCGGCCCAAAAATGCCCTATTCGCGTTGTTTCGCCCGTTTGTCCATGCAAATGCCCACAAAAAATTAATTGATCCACACTGGGGATGATCCCGAACCTCCTTGGCATGCCGTGGTCAATTTTTAGCCCACAGCATGCCCATACCCTAGGCCCATCCCCGAAACCGTGGGCTATAACACATCGATTTAACCCAAATATGAACCGTTTATGCCGTTTCGCCCGTTTGTCCACCCAAATGCACACGAAAAATAAAACGGACCACACTGGGATGATCCACACTGGCATTCCCCGATCGATTTTCAATCCACAGCATGCTCGGATACCAGGGCCAACCCCAAAACCATAGGCTATACCACACCAATTTTGCTCGAAAATGCCCCGTTCGCGCTGTGTTGCCCAATTGTCCACCTAAATGCCAACAAAAAATTAAACGGACCACACTGGGATGATCCCCTAACCTCCATAGCATACCCCGGTAGATTTTTGGCTTATAGCAGCCCGGACCCCGGGCCCACCCCCAAAACTGTGGGCTATAGCAAACCAATTTAGCCTAAAAATGCCCTGTTCGCACCGTTGGGCAAGTTTATCCACCCAAATGCCCACAAAAAATTAAACGGACCACACTGGAACGATCCCCAACCTCCCAAATGCCGACGAAAAATTAAACGGACCCTAGGCCCATCCTCAAAACCGTGGGCTATAGCACACCGATTTTGCTCGAAATGCCCCTTTCACGCTGTTTTGCTCCTTTTTCCACCCAAATGCCTACGAATAATTAAACAAACCACACTGGGATGATCCCCAACCTCCCTGGCATGACACGGTCAATTTTATCCAACAACATCCCCGAACCCCGAGCCCACCCCCGAAACTGTGGGCTATGGCACACTGATTTGGCCCGAAAATGCCCATTTCGTGCTATTTCGCCCGTTTGTCCACCCAAATGCCCATGAAAATTTAAACGGACCACACTGGGACAATCCTAATCTCCCTGGCATGCCCCAGGCGATTTATGGACGACAGTACACTCCGACCCCAGACCCACCCCTAAAGCCGTGGGCTATTGCACACCAATTTCACTCGAAAATGCCTGTTTGCACCGTTTTGCCCGCTTATCGACCCAAATGCACACGAAAAATTAAACAAACCACACTGGGAATATCCTAAATTCCCTGGCATGCCCTGGTCGATTTTCAGCCTACAGCACGCCTGGACCCCGAGCCCACCCCTAAAATCGTGTGCTATGGCACACCGATTTGGCCCAAAAATGCCCTGTTCGCGCTATTTCACATATTTGTCCTCCCAAATACCCATATAAAATTAAACGGACCACACAGGGATGATATCTAACCTCTAATGCACGCTCCGATCAATTTTTGGCCTATATCGGGTTTGGACCTTGTGCCCACCCCCAAAATCGTGGGCTATAGTATACCCATTTGGCCCAAAAATGCCTCGTTCGCGCCATTTTGCCGGTTTGTCCACCCAAATACCCATGGAAAATTAAACAGACCACACTAGGACGATCCCCAACTTCCCTGGCACGGTCGTACCCCGGGCCCACCCTCGAAATTATGGGTTATAGCAAATTGATTTAGCCTAAAAATGCGCCATTCACGCCGTTTCGCCCGTTTATCCACCAAAATGCCCACAAAAATATAAACAGACAATACTAGAATGATCCCACACCTCCCTGGTATGCCCCGATCAATTTTTAGACCACAACACTCTCGGATCCTAGGTCCAACCCCAAAACCATGGGCTATACCACACCGATTTGGCCCGAAAATGCCCCGTTCGCACCGTTTTGCCCAATTGTCCACCCAAATGCCCAGAAAAATTAAACGGACCACATTGGGATGATCCCTAACCTATGTGCCATACCCCGGTCAATTTTCGGCCCACAGCATGCTCGGACCCCGGGCGCACCCCCAAAACCGTGGGCTATAGCACACCAATTTAGCCCAAAAATGCCCCGTTTGCGCCTTTTCGTACATTTGTTCACCCAAATGACCACAAAAAATTAAATGGACTACAATGGGATGATCCCCAACCTCCCTAGCATGCTCCAGTCGATTTTTGGCCCACAGCATGCCCGGACCCTGGACCCACCCCCGAAACTATGGGCTATAGCACACCGATTTGGCTCGAAAATGCCCCAATCGCGTTGTTTTGCTCGTTTGTCCACACAAATGCCCATGAAAAATTAAACGGACCATAATGGAATGATACCCAACCTCCTTGGCATGCCCCGATCAATTTTTAGTCCATAGCACGCTCGAACCCTGGGCCCACCCCTGAAACCGTTGGCTATGGCACACCCATTTAGCCTAAAATTGCATCGTTTGCGCCATTTTGCCCATTTGTCCACCCAAATGCCCATGAAAAATAAAACGAACAACACTGGGATAATTTTTGGCCACATTACGCTGGGACCCCGAGCTAACCCTCGAAACCGTGGGCTATAGCACACCGATTTAGCCTAAAAACACCCCGTTCGCGCCGTTTTGCCTGTTTGTCTACCTAAATGCCCACAAAATATTAAACAGACCACACTGGGATGATCCCCTACCTCCCTGGCATGCCACGGTCTATATTATGCCTACAGCACACTCGAACCCTGGGTACACCCCCAAAACCATGGGCTATAGCACACCAATTTGGCCAATAAATGCCTCGTTCGTGTCGTTTCCCCTGTTTATCCACCGAAATGCCCACAAAAAATTAAACGGACCACAATGAAATGATTTCCTACATCCCTGGCATGCCGCCGATTGATCTTTGGCCCACAGTATGCCCGGACCCCAGATCCACCCCCAAAACTGTTGGCTATAGCACACTGATTTGGATCGAAAATACCCCGTTCACGCCCTTTCTTCCGTTTGTCCACCCAAATGCCCACAAAAAATTAAACAGACCATACTAGGAGGATCCCCAACCTCCCTGGCATCCCTCGGTCAAGTTTAGACCCACAGTACGCCCGAACCCCGAGCCCACCCCCGAAACAATAGGCTATAACACACCAATTTGGCTTAAAAATGTCCCGTTCGCATCGTTTCGCCTGTTTGCCCACCCAAATACGCACAAAAAATTAAGCGGAACATACTTGGATGATCCCCAAACTCCCTGTCATACCCCGGTAAATTTTTGGCCCATAGAACACCCGAACCCCAGGCCCACCCCCAAAATAGTGGACTGTAGCACGCCGATTTGGCTTGAAAATTCCCTGTTCGTGATGTTTCGCCCGTTTATCCACCCAAATGCCCATGAAAAATTAAACGGACCACACTGGGAAGATCCCACCCTCCCTGGCATGCCTCGGTTGATTTTAGGCCAACATCAAGCTTGAACCGTGGGCCTACCCCCTAAACTGTGGGCTATAGCACACCGATTTGGACCAAAAATGCACCATTCGCGCCGTTTAACCCTTTTTTCCACCCAAAGGCGCATGAAAAACTAAACGAACCACACTGGGATGATCCCCAACTGCATTTGCATGCCCTGGTCTATTTTTATCCTACACCACGATTGAACCCTAGACCCACCCCTGAAATCGTGGGCTTTAGCACATCGATTTTGCCTGAAAATGCACCGTCCGCGTTGTTTAGCCCGTTTGTCCACCCAAATACCCAAAAAATAAAATGGACCACACTGGGATAATCCTCAACCACCCTGGCATGCCCCGATTGATTTTTTTCCCACAGAACGCCTGGACCTCGAGACAATCCCCGACACCATGGGCTATAGCACACCAATTTAGCCTGAAAATATCTTGTTCGCGCCGTTTCGCCCGTTTGTCCACCCAAATACCTACAAAAAATTAAATAGACCACACTGGGATGATCCCCAACCTCCCTGGCATGCCCCGGGATCCACCCCCAAAACCATGGGCTATAACACACAAATTTGGCCCAAAAATGCCCCTTTCACGCTGTTTCGCTCGTTTGTCCACCCAAATGACCACGAATATTTCAGTGAACCATATTGGAATGATCCTCAACCTCCCTGGCATGCCACGGTCAATTTTTGGCCCACAGCATTCCCGAACCCTGGGCCCACCCCTAAAACCGTGGGTTATGGCACATCAATTTGGCTAAAAAATGTCCGGTTCGCGCTGTTTTGCCGTTTGTCCACCCAAATACCCACGAAAAATTGCACGAACCACATTGGGACAATCCCAATCTCCAGGGAATGCCCTGGTCGATTATGGTCCAAAGTACTCTCGGACCCCAGAACCACCCCCAAAACCATGGGCTATAGCACATCAATTTCACTTGAAAATGCCCTATTTGCACCGTTTTGCCCGTTTGTCCACCCAAAAGAATACAAAATATTAATCAGATCATAGTGGGATGATCCCCAACCTCCCTGGCATGCCCCAATCAATAGTTGGACCACAGCATGCCTGGACCCCTGGCCTACCCCCAAAATCGTGTGCTATAGCACATCGATTTGGCCCGAAAATGCCCCATTCACGCTGTTTCGCATGTTTGTCCACCCAGTTGCCTATGAAAAATTAAAAGGACCATACTAGGATGATCTCTAACCTCACTGGTATGCCCCGATCGATTTTTGGCCAGCAGCACGCCCGGACCCCGTGCCCACCCCCAAAATCGTGGGTTATAGCACACCTATTGGACGCAAAATGCCCCGTTCGTGCCGTTTTGCCCGTTTATCCACCCAAATACCCACAAAAAATTAAACAGACCACACTGGGACGATCTCCAACTTCCTTGGCTCACCCGTACCCTGGGCCTAACCCCAAAATCATAGGCTATAGCAAACTGATTTACCAGAAAATGCCCCATTCGCCCGCGTTTGCCCGTTTCTGTACCCAAATGCCTAAAAAAAATTGTACGGACCTCACTGGAATAATCCCCAACCTCCCTCGCATGAACCGATCAATTTTTAGCCCATAGTATGCTCGGAACCCGGGGCCTCCCCCAAAACCATGGGCTATACCACAACGATTTAGTCTAAAAATGCCCCGTCACGCCGTTTTGCCCAATTGTCCACCCAAATACCCACATAAAATTAAACGGACCACACTAGGATGATCTCCAACCTCCCTGGCATGCCTCGGTCAATTTTTGGCAATACAACACGCCCGAAACCCAAACCCACCACCAAAACCGTGGGCTATAGCACACCGATTTAGCCCAAAAATAACCCATTTGTGTCGTTTCGCCCGTTTGTCCACCCAAATGACCACAAAAAATTAAATGGACCACACTAGGATGATCCCCAACCCCCTGGCACGTCCCAATCAATTTTCAAACCATAAAATGGCCAAAACCAGGGCCAACCCCTAAAATCGTAAGCTATAGCACACCGATTTGACTCGAACATGCTCCGTTCACGTCGTTTTGCCCGTTTGTCAACCCAAATGCCCAAGAAAAATTAAACAGGCATACTGGGATGCTCCCCAAACTCCCTGGCACATCTCAATTGATTTTTAGCCCATAGCACGCCCGAGCCTCAGGCCCACCCCCAAAACCATGGGATATAGCACACCGACTTGGCCCGAAAATGCCTCGTTCATACCGTTTTGCCCGTTTGTCCACACAAATGCTCATAAAAAATTAAACAAACCACACTGGGATGATCCCCAACCTCCCTGGCATGTCCCGATCAATTTACGGCCTACTTCACACTCGGACCCCGGGCCCACCCCAAAAATTGTGGGCTATAGCACACCGATTTGGCCTGAAAACACCCCGTTTCGCCCGTTTACACATCCAAATGCCCATAAAAAATTAAATGGACTACACTGGGATGATCCCCAACCTTCCTGGCATGCCCATATCAATTTTTGGCCCACAGCACACCCTGAACCAGGCCCACCCCTAAAACAATGGGATATAGCACATCGATTTGGCCTAAAAATGCCCCGTTTGCGCCGTTTCTCCCGTTTGTCCACCCAAATGCCCACGAAAAATAAAATAGACCACACTAGGATGATCCCCAACCTCTATGGCATGCTCTGTTTGATTTTTGAATGCTGCACGCCCAAACCCCGGGCGCAGCCCCAAAATCGTGGGCTATAGCACACCGATTGGGCCCGAAAATACCCCATTCGCGCCATTTTGCCCGTTGGTCCACCCAAATACCCACAAAAAGTTAAACCGATTATAATGGGATGATCCCCAACCTCCCTAGAATTCTCTGGTCAATTTTTGACCCATAGAACAATCGGACCTCGGACCCCCCAAAATCGTGGGCTATAGCACACTGATTTGGTCCGAAAATGCACCGTTCGCGCCGTTTCACCCATTTGTCCACCCAAATTCCCACCAAAAATTAAACGGACCACACTGGGATAATCCCTAACCTCCCTGGCATGCGCTGATCAGTTTTTCGGGCCACAGCACGCCTGGACACGAGCCCACCCATAAAATCGTGGGCTATAGCACACCAATTTAGCCCGAAAATTATACGAACCATACTGGGATGATATCCAACCTCCTTGGCATGCCCTGATCGATATTTGGCCCACAGCACCCCCGAACTCTAGTCCCATCTCCAAAACCGTGGTCTATAGCACACTGATTTAGCCCGAAAATACCCTATTCACACCGTTTTGCCCGTTTATCCACCCAAATACCCCCAAAAAATTAAACGGACCACACTGGGATGATCCCCAACCCCCATGGGATGCCCCGGTCGATTTTTGGCCCACAGCACACCCAGACACCGAGCCCACCCCCAAAACCATGGGATATTGCACACCGATTTGGCCCAAAAATACCCCGTTCGTGCAGTTTTGCATATTTATCAACCCAAATGCTCATGAAAAATTAAACGGACCACACGGGGATGATCCTCAAACTCCTTGGCACGTCCCAGTCGATTTTTGGCCCACAGCACTCCCAGACCACGGGCCCACCCCTGAAATCGTGGGCTATAGCATACCTATTTGTCCCAAAAATGCCCTGTTCACGCCGTTTCACCCATTTGTCCACCGAAATGCCCACAAAAATTTAAACGGACCCCACTGGGATGATCTCCAACTTTCCTGGTATGCCCCGATCGATTTTTAAACCACAGCACTCTTGAACCTCGAGCCCACCCCCAAAACTATGGGATATAGCATACCAATTTTTGACCCACTGCACGCTCGGACCCCGGGCCCACCCCAAAAATTGTGGGTTATAGCACACCGATTTGGCCTGAAACCACCCCGTTTCGCCCGTTTACACATCCAAATGCCCATAAAAAATTAAATGGACTACACTGGGATGATCCCCAACCTCCCTGGCAAGCCCCTATCGATTTTTGGACAACAGCACACCCTGACCTGGGCCCACCCCTGAAACAATGGGCTATAGCACATCGATTTGGCCCAAAAATACCCCGTTTGCACTGTTTCTCCCATTTCTCTACCCAAATGCCCACGAAAAATAAAACAGACCACACTGGGATGATCCCCAATATCTCTGGCACGCTCTGGTTGATTTTTGAACACTGCACGCCCAAACCCCGGGCGCACCCCCACAATTGTGGGCTATAGCACACCGATTGGGCCCAAAATACCCCATTCACGCTGTTTTGCCCGTTTGTCCACACAAATGCCCACAAAAAGTTAAACCGATTATACTAGGACGATCCCCAACCTCCCTAGCATTCTCTAGTCAATTTTTGACCCGCAGAACGCCTGGACCTTAGACCCCCTAAAATCGTGGGCTATAGCACTCCGATTTGGTCCAAAAATACACCGTTCACGCTGTTTCACCCATTTTCCACCTAAATGCCCACAAAAGATTAAACGAACCACACTGGCATAATCTCCAACCTCCCTGGACACGGGCCCACCCATAAAATCATGGGCTATAGCACACCAATTTAGCTCAAAAATTCCCTGTTTGCACCATTTTGCCTATTTATCCTCCCAAATCTGGGACACCCCCAAAACTATGGGCTATAGCACATCGTTTGGCTCGAAAATGCCCCATTAGCGTCGTTTCACCCATTTGAGCACCCAAATACCCATGAAAAATTAAATGGACCATACTGGGAGTATTCCCAACCTCCCTGGCATGCCCTGGTCTATTCTTAGCCCACAGCATACCCGAACCCTGGGCCCACCCCCGAAAGCGTGGGCTATAGCACATCGATTTAGCCCAAAAATGCACTGTTCATGCCGTTTCACCCATTTATGTACCTAAATGCCCACGAAAAATAAAACGGACCACACTGGGACGATCCCCAACCTCCCTGACATACCTCGGTCGATTTTCGGCCCACAGCACACCCGAACCTCGAGCCAACCCCTGAAATCGTGGGCTATAACACACCGATTTAGCCTGAAAATGCCTCGTTCACATTGTTTCGCCCGTTTGTCCACCCAAATACCCACAAAAAATTAGATGGACCACACTGGGATGATCCCCAACCTCCCTAGCATGCCCGAGTAGATTTTTAGGCCACATTACGCCTGGACCCCGGGCCCACCCACGAAACCACTGGCATTCTCGGGTTAATTTTTGGCCCACAGGGCGCTCAGACCATGAGCCAACCCCCCAAATCATGGGCTATAGCACACCGATTTAGCTTGAAATTGCCCCGTTTGTGCCGTTTCTCCTGTTTGTCCGCCCAAATGCCCATGAAAAATTAAACGGACCATACTTGGATGATCCTCAACCTCCATGGCATGCCTGGATTAATTTTTGGCACACAGCACGCTCGAACCACGAGCCCACCCCAAAATCGTGGGCTATAGCACACCGATTTGGCCTGAAAATGCCTCGTTCGCACCGTTTTGACCGTTTGTCAACCTAATTTCCTACGAAAAATTAAACGGACCACATTGGGATGATACCAACCTTCCGGGCATGCCCCGATCAATTTTTCTCCCACAGTACGCCCGGACCATGAGCCAACCCCCAAAATCATTGGCTATAGCACACCGATTTAGCTTGGAAATGCACCGTTTGCGTCGTTTCACCCGTTTGTCCACCTATATGCCCACGAAAAATTAAATGGATCATACTGGGAAGATCCTCAACCTTTGTGGGATGCCTCGATCGATTTTTGGCATACAACACGCCCGGACCATGGCCCCCCCTCAAAACCGTGGGCTATAGAACACCGATTTGGACTGAAAATGCCCCATTCGCACCGTATTGCCCGTTTGTCAACCTAAATTCCAACGAAAAATTAAATGAACCATACTGGGATGATCCCCAACCTCCCTGGAATGGCCCGATCAATTTTTGGCCCACAACACGCCCGGACCCTAAGCCAACCCCTAAAATCGTGGGCTATAGCAAACTGATTTAGCTTGAAAATACCCCGTTTGTGCCGTATCACCAGTTTATCCACCCAAATGCCCAAAAAAAATTAAACGGGCCATACTAAAATGATCCCTAACCTTCCTGGCATATCCTGGTTAATTTTTAGCCCACAGCACGCCCGAACCCCTTGCCCACACCCAAAACCACAGGCTGTAGCACATCGATTTGGCCTGAAAATGCTCCGTTCGCGTCGTTTAGCGTATTTGTCCACCCAAATACCCATAAAAAATTAAATGAATCACACTGGGAAGATCCCCAACCTCCCTGTCATGCCCTGATCGATTTTCGGTCCACAGCACGCCTGGACCTCAGGCCCACCCCCAAAGCCATGGGTTATAGCATACCAATTTAGCCCAAAAATGCCCCGTTCACATCGTTTTGCCCGTTTGTCCACCCAAATACCTCTGAAAAATTAAACGGACCACACTGGGATGATCCCTAACTCCCCTGGTATGCCTCGGTCAATTTTTGACCCACAGCACGGCCAGACCGAAGGCCGACCACAAAAACCGTGGACTATAGCACACCAATTTAACCTGAAAATGCCTCATTCGCGTTGTTACGCCTGTTTGTCCTCCCAATTGCCCACAAAAATTTAAACGAACAATACTAGGATGATCCGCAACCTCCCTAGCACACCTCAGTTGATTTTCGACCCACAGCATGCCCATACCCCGAGCCCACCCCCGAAACCATGGCTGTTGCACACCGATTTAGCTCAAAAATACCCCGTTCGTGTAGTTTCGCACATTTATGAACCCAAATTCCCATGAAAAATTAAATGGACCATACGGGAATGATTCTCAAAGTCCTTGGCACGTCCCGGTCAATTTTTGGCCCACAGCACTCCCGGACCACGGGCCCACCCCTGAAATCGTGGGCTATTGCACACAGATTTGTCCTGAAAATGCCCCGTTCATACCATTTCACCCGTTTGTCCACCGAAATGCCCACAAAAATTTAAACGGACCCCACTAGGACAATCCCCAACCTTCCTGGTATGCCCCGGT
Organism: Capsicum annuum; assembly: GCF_002878395.1. Taxonomy (NCBI): domain Eukaryota; kingdom Viridiplantae; phylum Streptophyta; class Magnoliopsida; order Solanales; family Solanaceae; genus Capsicum; species Capsicum annuum. Next base: position 226,911,246 of record NC_061117.1, on the reverse strand, counting down.
CAATTTTTAATCCACAGCATGCCCGGACGGGTGTCGTCCATAATGGAGAAAAGCTTTTCTCTGGTTTCATCCGTTAGATCAAGTGAATTGACGTTGGTCAGCCTGAAAGTAGGTCGTAAGCTTAGGAGAAGCGTGTTAGACCTTGTTGGTGGTCCCGTCACTGAGAAAACACTTTGCTGTCTATAGTGTAATGCCATTAAAACTTGTTAAGATTCCATAAGCCATAGATGTATTAGCATAATTATATTTAGTTATTCCATACTTGTTTACAATAATATGCTTGTTTTATAAAGATATATTTGCTCTGTTAGTCTCTAGACAGTTTTGTTTAAATGATGAACAGTCATGTTAAAAACACTGTTAATTTATCTTCTCAAGCAACTCCGGTTGCTACTATTGAAAATGATCTTCAAAACTGGAGTATTCCAGAAGAATCTTTCAATACATCGGAGGATGAGAAAAACCTCATTTACAACGCCACAGTCCTTGAACAGGTGGCTCGAACAGTAGAGGGTCAAGAAACCCTGGTTCAAGAAGCACAAGAAGATGCCTGTGCAACCCTTCTCTATCACATAGCCAGACATTTTGTAGGAGAACCAAAACTCTTCCAAGATAGGAGTCTCGAAATCCTTAATAACCTTCGTTGCAAAAACCTTGCAGACTTTAGGTGGTATAAAGATACCTTCCTTATTAAGGTAATGATCAGACCCGACTGCAATAATGACTTCTGGAAAGAAAGGTTCATCAGTGGTCTTCCCCCATTATTTGTAGATAAAGTCCGAACAAAACTTAAGGATAGATTCGAGGGTCAAATTCCTTACAACGTTCTTACTTATGGAGACTTAGTAAGTTTCATCACCACTACGGGTATAGAACTCTGTACAGACCTTAAACTTAAGCAACAACTTAAGCAGAATAGCAAATATGGTCTGACAACCTTCTGTCACGATTACGGCTTTACTGATCTCAATGACAGTAAAAGGCACAAGAGGATGCCCTCTAGACGTCACAAAAGGTCTTATCCGCAAAAGAAAACTTCCTATAAGGAGTTGAATAAACCTCGCCGAAAATCTAGGCGCAAATCGTTCACAAAATCCAAAGATACTTGCTGGACTTGTGGCAAAACCGGCCATAGGGCAAAAGATTGTATATCCGGCAAAAAGAAAAAGATCAATTCACTTGATCTAACGGATGAAACCAGAGAAAAGCTTTTCTCCATTATGGACGACACCTCTGAAGT
>NC_061117.1:226896776-226907006 GCF_002878395.1 Capsicum annuum | reverse complement strand
GCCCACAAAAAATTAAATCGACCACACTGAGATTATCCTTAACCTCCCTAGCATGCCCCGGTCAATTTTTGGCACACAGCATGCCCAGAACATGGGCCAACCCTCGAAACCGTAGGCTATAACACACCAATTTGGCCTAAAAAATGCCCCTTTTGCGTCGTTTCGCTTGTTTGTCAACCGAAATACCCACAAAAATTTAAATGTACCACACTAGGACGATCTCCAACCTCCCTGGCATGCCCTGGTCAATTTTTAGCCCACAGTACACCCGGACCCTCGTCCCACCCCAAAAACCGTGGGCTATAGCACACTAATTTGGCCCAAAAATGCCCATTCGTGCCGTTTCGCCCGTTTGTCCACCCAAATGCCTACGAAAAACTGAACGGACCACTCTGGGATGATCCCCAACCTCCCTGAAACACCTAGGTCTATTTTTGGTTCAAAACACGCCTCGACCTCGAGCCCACCCCCAAAATCGCGGGCTATAGCACACCAATTTGGCCCGAAAATGCCCTTTTAGGGCTGCTTCGCCCGTTTGTGCACCCAAATGCCCCCCAAAAAGTAAACAGACTACACTGGGATGATCCCCAACCTCCCTGGCACTCCTTAATCAATTTTTGGCCTACAGCACGCTCGGACCCCAGGCCCACACCCGAACCCATGGGCCATAGCACACTGATTTGGCCTGAAAATTCCTAGTTTTGCATATTTATCCTCCGAAATACCTACAAAAAATTAAACGGACCACACTAGGACGACCCCCAACCTCCCTGGCATGCCCATATCAATTTTTGCCCCACAATACGCCTGAACCGATTTGGCCCAAAAATGCGTCGTTCGCGTGGATTCGCCCATTTGTGCACTAAAATGACCATAAAAAATTAAAAGGACCATATTGGGACGATCCCCAACCTCCCTGGCATGCCCCGATCGATTTTTGTCCCACAGCAAGCCCTAACCCCGAGCCCACCCCAAAAATCGTGGGCTATAGCACGCCAATTTGCCCCAAGAATGCCCCGTTGCTACCGTTTCACCCGTTTATTCAACCAAATGCCCACAAAAAATTAAACGAACAACACTGGGACGATCCCCAACCTCCCTGGCATACCTCAATGAATTTTTGGCCTACAGCACACCCGGACCCCAAGCCCACCCCCAAAACTGTGGGTTATAGCTCACCGATTTGGCCCGATTGACACCGTTTCGCCCGATTATCCACCCAAATACCCACGAAAAATTAAACAGGCCACACTAGGATGATCCCAACCTCCCAAGAATGCCCCGGTCAATTTTTGGCCCACAGCACGCCAGGACCATGAGGTAACCCCTAAAATCATGGGCTATAGAACACTGATTTAGCTTGAAAATGCCCCGTTTGCACTGTTTTGCCAGTTTATCAATCCAAATGCCTACGAAAAACTAAACAGACCATACTGGGATGATCCCTAACCTTCCTGGTATACCCCGGTCAATTTTTAATCCACAGTATGCCCGGAGCCTGAGCCCACCCCTAAAACTGTGGGATATAGCATACCGATTTGGCCTATACTGGAATGATCTCGAACCACCCTGGCATGCCCCAGTCGATTTTTAGCCCACAGCATGTTCTGACCCCGAGCCAACCCCTGAAACCATGGGCTATAGTACACCAATTTAGCCTAAAAATGCCCTGTTTATGCCTTTTCTCCCGTTTGTCTATGCAACTGCCCATAAAAAATTAAATATACCATACTGGGAAGATCCCCAACCTTTGTGGAATGCCCCGGTCAATTTTCAGCACACAGCACGCCTGGACCCTGGATCCACCCCAAAAACCGTTGGCTATAGCACACCGATTCGGCTCTAAAATGCCCTGTTCTAGCCGTTTCGCCCGTTTGTCCACACAATTACCCACGAAAAATTAAATGGACCACACTGGGATGATCCCTAACCTCCCTGCCACACCTCGATCAATTTTTAGCCCACAGTACGCCCGGACCCCGGGCCCACCCCCCAAACCATGGGCTATAGCACACCGACTTGGCCCGAAAATGCCTCGTTCGCATACTGTTTCTCTCATTTGCCCATGCAAATACCCAATAACAATTATACGAACCATACTAGGATAATCCTAGTATGGACCGTTTAATATTTCGAGGGCATTTGGGTGGACAAACAGGTGAGACGGCGCGAACGAAACATTTTTGGGTTAAATCGTTATGCTATAGCCCACAGTTTTGGGGTTAGTCCCGGGGTCCAAGCGAGCTGTGGGCTAAAAATCGATCGGGGCATGCCAGAAAGGTTGGGGATCATCCTAGTGTGGTCCGTTTAATTTTTCGTGGGTATTTGGGTGGACAAACAGGTGAAACGGCGGGAATGAGGCATTTTTAGGCCAAATCGGTGTGCTATAGCCCATGGTTTTGAGGGTGGGCCTAAGGTCTGGGGGTACTATGGGCCAAAAATCGATTGGGGTTTTCCAGGAAGACTAAGGATCATCCCAATATGGTCCTTTTAACTTTTCGTGGGCATTTGTGTGGACAAAAGGGCAAAACATTGCGAATAAAGTGTTGTCGAGTTAAATCAGTATGCTATAGCCCACGGTTTTGGGGGTGGGCCACGGTTCGAGCATGCTGTGTTTCAAAAATTGAATGGGGCGTGTCAGGGAGGTTGGGGATCATCCCAGTATGGTCTATTTAATTTGTTGGGCCAAATTGGTGTGCTATATCCCACGGTTTTGGAGGCGGGCCTGGGGTCCGGGCATGCTATAGGCTGGAAATCGACTAGGACATGCCAGGAAGGTTAGGGATCATCCCAATATGGTTAGTTTAACTTTTCAGGGGCATTTGTGTTGAAAAGGGGGCTAAAAAGCGTGAATGGGTCATTTTCGAGCTAAATTAGTGTTTTCTAGCCAATGGTTTTGATGGTGGGCTTGGGGTCTGGGCCTGCTGTGGGCCGAAAATCAATCGGGGTGTGCCAGGGAGGTTGGGAATCATTCCAGTGTGGTCCATTTGGTTTTTCATGGCTATTTAGGCAGACAAACTGGCAAAATGGCATGAACGAGGCATTTTTAGGCCTGATCGGTGTGCTATAGCCGACGATTTTGGGGATGGATCGAGGGTCCGGGCATGTTGTGGGCCAAAAATCAACTGAGGCATGCTAGAAAGGTTGTGGATCATCCTAGTGCGGTTCTTTTAATTTTTCATGGGCATTTGGGTGGACAAACGGGCGAAACAGCATGAACAGGGCATTTTCAAGCTAATTCAATGTGCTAATGCCCACGGTTTCAGGGGTGGGCCTAGGTTTCGAGCGTCTTGTTGTCTGAAAATCGACCAGGGCATGCCAGAGAGGTTAAGGATTGTCCTAGTATTATCCGTTAAATTTTTCATGGGCATTTAGGTGGACAAACGAGCAAAACAACACGAACAGGGCATTTTAGGGCCAAATTAGTAGCACACAGTTTTGGGGGTTGGCTCGGGTCCGAGCGTGCTGTGGGCTAAAAATCGATCGAGGCATGCTAGGGAGGTTGGGGATCATTCTAGTGTGGTCTTTTTAATTTTTCATAGGCCTTTGGGTGGACAAACGGGTGAAATGGCACGAATGGGGCATTTTCAGGACAAATTGATGTGCTTTAACCCACGGTTTTGGGGGTGGGCCCAGGGTTCGGGCGTGCTGTGGGCTGAAAATTGATCGGGGCATGCCAGAGAGGTTGGGGATTGTCCTAGTATGGTTCGTTAAATTTTTTGTAAGTATTTAGGTTGACAAATGAGCAAAATAGCACGAATAGGGCATTTTATGGCCAAATCGGTGTGCTATAGCCCACGGTTTTGGGGGTGAGCAGGGGGTCCGGGCGTGCTGTGGGTCGAAAATCGGACGAGGCATGCCAGGGTGGTAGAGGATCATCGCAGTGTGGTCTATTAAATTTTTTGTGGGCGTTTGAGTCGACAAACGAGCAAAAATAGCACGAACGGAGAATTTTTGGGACAAATCGGTGTGCTATAGCCCACAATTTTGGGGCTTGGCCCGGGGTCCGGCCGTGCTGTATGCTAAAAATCTACTGGGATATGCCAGGGAGGTTGGAGATCGTCCTAGTATGGTCAGTTTAATATTTTGTGGGCATTATCATGGGCAAACGAGCAAATCGATGCGAACGGGACATTTTCAGGCCAAATCGGTATGCTATAGCCCATGGTTTTAGGGGTAGACTCGGGGTCCGGGCATGTTGTGGGCCAAAAATTGACTGGGGCATGCCAGGGAGGTTGGGGATCATCCCAATGTGGTTCGTTTAATTTTTTGTGGGCATTTAGGTAGACAAATGGGTGAAACAGCAAGAACGAGGTGTTTTTGGGTTAAATCGATGTGCTATATAGCCCATGATTTCTGGGCTGGGCCAAGGGTTCGGGTGTACTGTAGGCCAAAAATCAATCGGGCATGCGAGGGAGGTTGGGGATCGTCCTAGTATGGTCCTTTTAATTATTCATGACCATTTGGGTGGATAAATGGGCGAAACAGCACAAACGGGGCATTTTTGGGATAAATCGGTGTTCTATAGCCCACGGTTTCTGGGGTGGGCCCAGGGTCCGGGATGCTGTGGGCTAAAAATCGACCGGCGCATGTAAGGGAGGTTAGGTATCATCCCAGTATAGTCTATTTTATTTTTTCTGCGTATTTGGGTGAACAAATGGGTGAAACAGCACAAATGGGGCATTTTTGGGCCAAATCGGTGTGCCATAGACCACGGTTTCGGGGGTGGGCCCGAGGTTCGATCGTGCTGTGGGCTGAAAATTGATAAGGGCATTCCAGGGAGGTTAAGAATCATCCCAGTATGGTTCGTTTAATATTTCATGGGCATTTGGGTGGACAAACAGGCGAGATAGAGCGAACGGGGCATTTTTGGACCAAATTGATGTGCTATAACCCACGATTTCAGGGGTGGCCTCGGGGTTTGGGTGTGCTGTGGGCCGAAAACCGACCAGGGCATGCCTGGGAGGTCGAGGATGGTCCGAGGATGGTCTGTTTAATATTTTGTGGGCATTTGGGAGGACAAACAAGTGAAACAGCGTAAACAGAGCATTTTTAGGTCAAATCGGTGTGCTATAGCCCACAGTTTTGGGGTTGGGCCCAAGGTTCGGGCGAGTTGTGGGCCAAAAATTGATCGGGGCATGCCTGGGAGGTTGGGGCTCATCCTACTATGGTCCATTTAATTTTTCATGGGTATTTGGGTGGACAAATGGGTGAAATGGCGGGAATGGGACATTTTTAGGCCAAATCGGCGTGTTATAGCCCACGGTTTTGAGGGTGGGCCCGGGGTCTGGGCGTGCTAGTGCCAAAAACCAATCGGGGTATGCCAGGAAGATTGGGGATTATCCTAGTATGGTTCGTTTAACTTTTTATGGGTATTTGTGTGGACAAACGAGCGAAACGGCACGAACGGTGTGTTTTTGAGTTAAATCGGTGTGCTATAGCCCACGGTTTTGGGGGTGGGCCCAGGGTCTAGGCATGCTGTGGGTCAAAAATTGATCGGGGCATGCCACTATCGTTAGGGATCATCCCAGTGTTGTCCGTTAAATTTTTCATGGGTATTTGGGTGGACAAACGAGCAAAATAGCACGAACGGGGCATTTTTTGGACAAATTGGTGTGCTATAGCCCACAGTTTCAAGGGTGGGCTCGGAGTCTGGGCGTGCTGTAGGCCTAAAATTGATCGGGGCATGCCAGGGAGGTTGAGATCATCCTAGTGTGGTCCGTTTAATTTTTTGTGTGCATTTGCATGGATAAATGGGCAAATTGGCGTGAACGCGGCATTTTTGGGCCAAATTGGTGTGCTATAGCCCACGGTTTTGGAGGTGGGCTTGAGGTTCGGGCGTGTTGTGGGTTGAAAATTGACTGGGGCATGCCAGGGAGGTTGGGGATCATTCCACTATGGTTCGTTTAATTTTCTGTGTGCATTTGGGTGGACAAACTTTCAAAACTGCGCGAACAGGGTGTTTTCGGACTAAATCGGTGTGCTATTGTCCATGATTTCTGGGGTGGGCCCGGGGTTCGGGAATAATATGGGCCAAAAATCAACTAGGGTGTACCAGGGAGGTTGGGAATCATCCCAATATGGTCCGATTAATTTTTTAGGGGCATTTGGGTGGGCAAACGAGCGGAACGGCACAAACGGGGCATTTTTGGGCCAAATCGATGTTCTGTTGCCCATGGTTTCTAAGGTGGGCCTAGTGTCCGGGGTGTTGTGGGCTTAAAATCAATCGGGTGCACAAGAGAGGTTGGGGACATACCAGTATGGTCTATTTTATTTTTTGTGGGCATTTGGGAGGATAAACGGTTAAAACGGCACGAATAGGCATTTTCGGGCCAAATCAGTATGCTATAGACCACAGTTTTGGGGGTAGGCCCGAGGTCCGGGTATTTTGTGGGCTGAAACTCGACCGAGGCATGCCAGGGAGGTTAGGGATCAACCCAGTATGGTCCATTTAATTTTTCATGGGAATTTGGATGGACAAACGAGCAAAACAGCACGAACGAGGCATTTTTTAGAAAAATTGGTGTGCTATAGCCCACGGTTTTGGGGGTGGACTCAGGGTCCGAGCGTGTTATAGGCCGAGAATTGACCAGGGCATGTTAGGGAGGTTGAGGATCTTCTCAGTGTGGTCCTTTCAATATTTTGTGGGCATTTATGTGGATAAACGGGTGAAACAGCGTGAACAGAGCATTTTTGGGTCAAATCGAGCCCACGATTTTGAGGGTGGGCTCGGGGTCCGGGCGTGCTGTGGGTCAAAAATTGATTGGGGTGTGCCAGAAAGATTTGAGATCATCCCAGTATGGTCTGTTTAACTTTTTGTGGGTATTTGTGTGGACAAACGGGTAAAACGGTGCGAACGGAGTGCTTTCGAGTCAAATCGGTGTGCTATAGCCCACGGTTTTAGGGGTGGGCCTAGGGTCTGGGTGTACTGTGTGTCAAATCATTATCAGGACATTCTAGGGAGGTTAGTATCATCCCAATACAGTTCTTTTAATTTTTTGTGGGTATTTGGGTGGACAAACGGGCGAAACGGAGCGAATATGGCATTTTCGGGCGAAATCGGTGCGCTATAGCCCACGATTTTGGGGGTGGGCCTGGGTTCTGGGTATGCTATGGGCTGAAAATCGATTGGGATGTGCCAGGGAAGTTAGGGATCATTGCAGTATGGTCCATTTAACTTTTTGTGGGCATTTGTGTGGACAAACGAGCTAAACGACGCGAACGGGGCATTTTTTAGCTAAATCAGTGTGCTATAGTCCACGATTTTTGTGGTGGGCTTGGGGTCCGTGCCTTTTTTTGGACAAAAATTGATCAAGGTATGCCACAAAGGTTGGGGATCGTCTCAGTGTGGTCCGTTTAAATTTTTAAATGGCGCGAACATGGCATATTTAGGCCAAATTGGTGTGTTATAGCCCATGTGTTCGGGGGTGGGCTTGGGGTCTAGGCATTCCAGGGAGGTTGGGGATCGTCTGAGTATGGTTCCTTTAATTTTTTATGGACATTTGGGTGGACAAACTAGTGAAAAGCTGTGAACGGGGCATTTTTGGGCCGAATTGGTGTGCTATAGCTCACAGTTTTGGGGGCAGGCCCAAGGTCAGGGCGTGCTGTGGGCTAAAAATCGAGCATGGCATGCCACGGAGGTTGGGGATTGTCCTAGTATGGTCTGTTAAATTTTTCGTGGGCATTTGGGTGGACAAATGATCAGAACAACGTAAATGAAGAATTTTTAGGCCAAATCGATGTGCTATACCCCATAGTTTTGTGGGTGGGCCCAGGGCCCGGGTTTGCTGTAGGCTAAAAATTGATTGAGGCATGTTAGGGAGGTTGGGGATCATCCCAATGTGGTTCATTTAATTTTTTGTGGGAATTTGGGTAGACAAACGGGCGAATCAGTCTGAACGGGGCATTTTCGAGCTAAATCGGTGTGTTATAGCCCACAGTTTTAGGGGTAGGCTTGGGGTCCAGACGTGTAGTGGGCCGAAAATAGATCGAGGCATGCCAGGGACGTTGTGGATCATCCCAATGTGGTTCGTTTAATTTTTCATGGGCATTTAGGTGGACAAACGGGCGAAATAGTGTGAACGGGGCATTTTTGGGCTAAATTGGTGCACTATTGCCCACGGTTTTTGGGGTGGGCCTGGGGTCCGGGCGTACTACGGGCCAAAAATTGACCAAAGCATGCCAGGGAGGTTTGGCATCATCCCAGTGTGGTCCGTTTAAATTTTCATGGGCATTTTAGTGGACGAACGGGCGAAATAGCACAACGGGACGTTTTCTAGTCAAATCGATGTTCTATAGCCCATGATTTCTGGGGTGGGCCCAGGGTCTGGGGTGCTGTGCGCCAAAAATTGACTGGGGAGTGAAAGGGAGGTCAGGGATCGACCCAGTATAGTCCATTTAATTTTTCGTGGGCATTTAGGTAGACAAACGGGTGAAACAGCAAGAACGAGGTGTTTTTGGGTTAAATCGGTGTGCTATAGCCCACGTTTTCTAGGGTGGGTCAAGGGTCCGGGCATACTGTAGGCCAAAAATCGACCGGGGCATGCCAAGGAGGTTGGGGATCATCCCAGTGTGGTCCTTTTAATTTTTAATGGCCATTTGGGTGGACAAACGGGCAAAACAGCACAAATGAGGTATTTTTGGGACAAATCGGTGTTCTATAGCCCACGGTTTCTGGAGTGGGCCGAGGGTCTGAGATGCTATGGGCTAAAAATTGATTAGCGTACGTAAAGGAGGTTAGGGATCAGCCCAGTATGGTTCATTTAGTATTTCATGGGCATTTGGGTGGACAAACAGGCGAGACAGCGCGAACAGGGCATTTTGGGACCAAATTGACGTGCTACAACCCACGGTTTCAGGGGTAGCCTCGGTGTTTGGGCGTTCTGTGGGCTGTAAACCAACCAGAGCATGCCTGGGAGGTTGGGGATGGTCCTAGGATGGTCTGTTTAATATTTTGTAGGCATTTTGGAGGACAAATAGGTGAAACGGCGTAAACAGAGCATTTTCGGGTCAAATCGATGTGCTATAGCCCACGGTTTTGGGGTTGGGCCCAGGGTTCGGGGGAGTTATGGACTAAAAATTGATCGAGGCATGCCATGGAGGTTGGGGATCATACCAGTATGGTCCGTTTAACTTTTCGTGGGCATTTGTATGGACGAACGAGCGAAACGGCACGAACGGTGCGTTTTCGAGTCAAATAGGTGTGCTATAGCCCACGGTTTTGGGGGTGGGCCCAGGGTCTGGGCATACTATGGGCCTAAAATCGATCGGGGCATGCCAGGGTGGTTGGGGATCATCCCAGTGTGGTCCGGTGGACAAACGAGCAAAATAGCACGAACGGGGCATATTTGGGACAAATCGGTGTGCTATAGCCCACAGTTTCAGGGGTGGGCTCAGGGTCTGGGCGTGCTGTTGGCCTAAAATTGACCGGGGCATGCGAGGGAGGTTGAAATTGTCCTAGTGTGGTCCGTTTAATATTTTATGCATATTTACGTGGACAAACGGGCAAATTGGCACGAACGGGGCATTTTTGGGCCAAATTGGTGTGCTATAGCCTACGGGTTTAGGGGTGGGCTTGTCGTCCGGGCATGTTGTGGGTCGAAAATCGACTAGGGCATGCCAGGGAGATTAGGGATCATCCTAATATGGTTCGTTTAATTTTTCGTGTGTATTTGGGTGGACAAACGGGCGAAACTTCGTAAATGGGGTGTTTTCAGACTAAATCGGTGTGCGATTGTCCACGGTTTCTGAGGTGGACCCGGGATCCGGGCATAATATTGGCCAAATATCGACTGGGGTGTGCTACGGAGGTTAGGAATCATCCCAGTATGGTCCGATTAATTTTTCAGGGGCATTTGGGTGGACAAACGAGCGAAACGGCAAAAATGGGGCATTTTTGGGCCAAATCGATGTTCTGTAGCCCACGGTTTCTGGGGTGGGCCTACGGTCCGGGGTTCTGTGGGTTAAAAATTGATCGGGGTATGCAAGAGAGGTTGGGGAGATACCAGTATGGTCCGTTTAATTTTTCGTGGGCATTTGGGAGACCAAACGGGTAAAACGGCACGAATGGGCATTTTCGGGCCAAATCGGTATGCTATAGACCACAGTTTTGGGGGTAGGCCCTGATGATAGGCGAAATTACGCGCCTATATCAATATATTTTGCCCATATTTTAGCCTAGTTTCGAGAACTAATTATCTATTTCGTACACTTTTAGTCCTTTTTCCTGTA